>NC_134267.1:24471827-24775661 GCF_031893055.1 Leptodactylus fuscus | reverse complement strand
AGAATTTTTGAAGCATTTTTTTCTGTTGTGTTTTTTTTAGCTGGGATTCACTATGTGGAGCATTACCCTGAGGCCGGGGGCCCCCATATGGCGTAAACGCAGCAGAAAAAACAGCAGCAATTTACAGTCCTTGAACTGCTGATAGGATTCGCTAGAACAATGCGACAAAATATATGCAGTGAAAATGCTGCAATTTCCAAAACCAGCAGCAGCATCTTTTCTACCTATGGAAATGCCAGCGGTTTCCCTATAGGTATAATAGAAGCAGAAAATCTGCAGAGTTTTACAGTGAAAAGTGCTGCGGGAAACGCCAAGATATATTTTCACCATGGTTTTTTTTTTGCTGTGGCCCACTAGGTTTCATTCATTACATTTTTTCAGCATTTTATGGCAGTTTAGTCTCCCTTTTTTGCAGCGGCCACATATTAGCTGTAGGTCAGTAGAGATTTATAAATACATTACAATTTGTGTGTTTTTGTGGAGTTTTTATTCGTTTGTGTTGCATTTCCTGTTTATAAATTTTTTGGCAAATCACAGCATGTTCTGGGCCACTAAATTGTATTTCATGATGCCCAAAAAACTCCCAGAAAGACCGGTGTAAATAGAGATTAGATCACGGGTCTCTCTATTACGAGACAATGAAATGTCCTGTCACTGGCTCAGCCTAGACCCAGAATCCTAATGTTAACCCATTTCTGACCTGCCCAGATACAGACCAAAATGATCTACAAATATTGTCATCTTGTTTTTAAAAATGTTTAAAAAAAAAAACCCAAAAAATAAAAAACCACCTTGACCCTCCTCTGATATTTACTGAATTGTGTGAAACCTCCTCTCCCCACGCCCTACCAACACAGTCCTATGTAAGGCCACACTCACACCACTATTAAAAATGGCAGCAAACTATAAGGATGGAATGGTCGACTCTTCTCCCAGCCATGTTACATCGGTTACTCCGCCATATATTAGAGCCCTCATAGACTTGAGTCTATAGACAGATACATGGAAATGGAGACCAATAAGACACGACCTAACCTACAGTCTGATGGACAATCTTTGCTTCCACTTTCTTACATGCCCACCAATAAATATCCAAACCCACAGAACAATATCCCTCCTCGCCCCCCAGCCCTCTACAACAGCTATAGGGGGTGCAGAGGTGGCGATCACTACCGGACCCTGGAGCAGGAGGGGGCCACAGACTTCTCTACCCCATAAGAAGATACTAGTATTATAGATAGCACATGGCAAGTGGGACCCCAGTACAGATTTTGCATTGGGGCCCATGAGCCCAAGTTACACCTCTGTTCTAAAAACATATAATCCTAAAAGTTTTTTTTGTTTTTTTTTAAAGTCCCTCTCCCCCTTCAGCAATATTCAAAGTACCATCCTATACACAAAACCTTGTTACCCCTCCAACAGTCCCATGTAAAATCACCAGTCTCATCCCAAGAAACCTCTCACCTGTCTCGTCCCCTGTAGTAGCCGAGCACTGCTGCGCCTTGTTATGACCACAGTCCCGCCTAAAACACAGTTGTCTCTGGTAGGTATGATGTCACGAGAAGGGGTGGGGCCTCTCAGAAGAAGAGGAGGGGCCTATAGTCCAGAGGGGGTGGGAGGGTAATAAGTTGGGGCAGGTTAGACCCTGCAGACTAGTCTTATTATTCACTGCTGTAAGGGCCGGTTCACACATGATGTGTTCCCTCCATAAGGGTCCGCATGGGGACCCCTACGGATGGAACACAAGCGCAACTGCAAGCGCTGTGCAGTTCAAGTGCACGGGCCCCATAGACTATAATGGGGTCCGTGGGCTTGCCGCGCACTGCCCGCACGAATTGTTCGTTCGTGATTTTTATACGTCCTGCGGTCAGGGTACCCAGGATGGAGATAACCTCCAATGTTGGTGCCCCTGGGTTAGGTGTATTACGGCTGGGGGTAAGATTTGGACGTCTGGTGATTGGCACCTCTCAGGGACCCCTCCTTATAGGTGGAGATTGGTGTTTGTATATGGGGACAGGTATTCAGCTTGTTATTGGTCCATAAGGGTTGTGTTAAGATATGGTGGGTTATTTGCATGTCATGTGAATAATACATTAATTGTATTTAAATATTATTTATGGGATAATGATGGTTATCTTTTTTATTTAACTGTTTGTTATGGTAAATAAAATGGCGCTGTGGCCTTTACTTCCATCCTGGTGTCTGTGTGTTAGCTGGGATAAATGAGGGTATGGGAAGTTGGTCAGGTAGGCCCAGCTCAGCTAGATGGTTTTACTAGTCATGTTCCCCATATGGGCTAAATACTTTTATATGCTTATACTTTTGGTATTTTCAGACGAGGGGATATCTAATGTGTGTGATTTTGTTTATTGGCACTGCCTGGTATAAAGTGGGTCCAAAGGTGCACGACCGGGTACTGGCAGATACAAATGTGACAAGTAAAAACTGTCAAATTCTGGAGATTGCCCAAGACAAAAACTGATAGTCCACTGGTGTAATACAGGCCATGTTTGTGGTGATATTATAACCTGCTGATACCTCTGATAATGGGTGATAACAGAGAAAACCAGTGAGAGAGTGTCTTATATATGTACACACACTATACTCTGATAACAGAGAACAACAGTGAGTGAGTGCTGCAATCCTGTGAGAATGGTGTATGTCAGTGAGGCAAAGCTGATAATGACACAGGCAGACGTACAGGCCACGGGAGAACAGACTGTGCCAGCACTTCCAGGGGGCCCTAGAAGACGAGACCCACTTCCTGCTACACTGCACCAAATACTCAGCTGTGAGGGCCTTCTACTACCAAAGACTCTCTGCCCACATCCCAGACTTCATATCTGAAGCAGAGAAGAGGAAACTCTACATCCTACTGGGAGAAGAAGAGGCCACTGTGGAGATCGCTGCCCAATACGTGTCCAGCTGTCACCAAACAAGAGGAAGATGAGACTCCACGGACTGTTATACCCCAAATCACCCACCCCACCTCCCCATATAGCGGTCACCAACTAAGAGGAAGATGAGACTCCACAGACTTTATACCCCAAGTCAACCACCCCACCTCCCCATACCCACCACTCACACCCCGACCCCAACCCGCCCCACCCCACTTTACTAGCTTTGGCAATGCCAAATATCTATTCGGACGTGCCAATAAAGCTTGTTTGATTTGATTTGAATGAAGGACCTGCAAGCTTCTATTGTGTAACATGGGTCCAAGGCCACACCTCTAACAAGGTGTTACTGCTAGCACAGGCTTCAGGCCTTTACGGTAATGTCCCAGACGTCATGAAGTCTGGAGCATTACCATACACGCCCAAAGCCAGCTAGGTGTACCATTAGATTCCAGAGGGTTAAGTAACACTGTTTATTATGTTAGTTCACCTCCCCATGGTCTCTGATTATTATACTCCAGGGTCTGAAAAGACCCCAGAGTATAATAATAGTTCATGGGTGGGTCACTATGTGGCATAATAGAGTTGGATGGGCAACTGTAGGGCATAATAGAGGTTACAGGGGCCACTGTGGCCCCTGCAACCTCTATTATTCCCCACAGCAGTTCCTGCAACCTCTATTTTTGCTCCAAAGTCACTGTAGGGCATAATAGTGAGAAGTCAAAGATGTTTGTGTTGCAAACTTCACAGAGTCAAGTCACAGCTAGAAGAAGTGGTCATGGCAGTCCAAAGGGAAGACGTATGGAAATTAGGGAGCCTGGAAATGTGGGAAGACGTCTACTGTAAGTAACAAAATATTACTGCACTGTGTTCACTTTAATGTTACCTCTAGCACCCCCCCCCATGCTGCCTGATGCGTACGAGGTAAGGGACAAGGAAAAGGCGTCTTTTCATTGTTCGCCTCAGGCAGCAGAGAGGCTAGGTTCACCACTGTATTGGTCATGTGATGTAATATGGAGGAAGGCCTTTGATATGGAAGCCAGTGGTGCATGATTTGCTTTTGTGAATATATTAAGAACAGTAGGTCCTAGAGAGCTGAATATGTAAACTCTTCTGAGAGCCTGATGTATCTTCGGTGTAGTTTGGTTCTCTCCAGAAGATTTGTCTTATCCTGTGTTCGAACAAAGCAAACCCCTGGTTCGGTTGGAATTTGTTCAGATAGAACTGGAAGGGAAATTATTATATGCCAGGGTCTTGATAATACCTGGAGGCCCAGGAGAGGTGATAAAAACAAAACAAGACAACAATTTATACTCCCCTTTCATTACCTTCTCTGGGCGACCTCGTGGCATCTGGTGCACCTCTGATGTCATGAAGCTGGGAGTGACACTGACTCAGTTACAGGCCTCAGCGGTGACTCCGGGTACATGGCGTTATAGGAAAGTGCCAGACACCACGAGGAGATAGACAGAGCGATGGGCGCCCAAAGGAGAGCCATAAGAGGAAACAGAAGATGAATATAAATGTTTTTTAATTTTGTCACCTCACCTGGACCTCCATCTATTATACTCTTCTGAAGAGACCACAGAGTATAATTTACTGGCGGCAGCCATTTTAGTTTAGCAGAAAAAAAATCTGTTAAAAATTTGGAGTATTCACGTTGCATCCAGCTTGTTGTGAACTAATTCACCCATCTCTAGTTATTTCTTTTTTATATTTTGTTGATTTTTATTTTCCAGTAAACTATTAAACATACCAATATTACCTAGAGACAGGCCGCCATGTTACTAGTCGAAACAGGCTGGTAGGAGACCCTCCTAAATAGGTGTGTGGATCCTCGATAATGTCACTGTTTTGGGGGTGGGATGGTGGAGCCTACTGGCAATATTATCTTTTGTTATTACTTTATTGCCCCCTTAGTGTTCCTCTGCCCAGGAATCATTGACTATTTGGTTATTTACTACAGAGACCATAGGCACAAAATCTGGCTCTTGTGATGGACATTCATCCTACTGAATACCATGTAATGGACGATTCCCTCTCCTGGGAACTTTATAATGAAATACAATAAGGATTAATATGTGGGGACTTTGTCCACTTTTCTCTTTTTATTTAGTTGTTTGTTCTTCTACTGCATAAAAGTAAAGCATCAATAAAAACATAGACCAATATATTTAAAAAAACATCAGCAATTACAGTGTGTCTTTACTGGGTTCCAGGTCACAGATCAGATAAACAACACCAGCGGTCGAGTGACGGGATGAGGGAACTTTAAAATCAGGCGATTCCTTGGAAATCCAGGGAAGTTTACGTTATCTGTGACTTCTCTCTTGTGTGAGTTTTCTGATGCCGGGTAAGGGTTGAACCCTCGATAAAACATCTCCCACATTCCAAACATCTATATGGCTTCTCTCCTGTGTGAGTTCTTTGGTGATTCACAAGATTTGATTTCTTAATAAAACTCTTCCCACAATTAGGACATGAATATGGCTTCTCTCCTGTGTGAGTTCTGCGATGAGTCACAAGATGTGATTTCTGACTAAAATATTTCGAACATTCTGAGCAAGAAAATGGCTTCTCTCCTGTGTGAGTTCTCTGATGAGCCACAAGATGTGATTTCTTACTAAAACATTTCAAACATTCTGAGCAAGAAAATGGCTTCTCTCCAGTGTGAGTTCTCTGATGAGCCACAAAATTTGATTTCTTACTAAAACATTTCAAACATTCTGAGCAAGAAAATGGCTTCTCTCCTGTGTGAGTTCTCTGATGATCCACAAGATCTGATTTCTGATGAAAACACTTCCCACATTCAGAACATGAGTATGGCTTCACTTCTTTGTGAATTCTTAGATGCCTCATAAGGGTGGATTTCTTACTAAGGCATTTTCCACATTCTGAACATGAAAATGGCCGTTCAACTCTCTGATTTCTCTCAGGCAAAGAATGACTAGATTCCTTATTAAATATCTCCTCTTGTCTATGTCCAGTTTTTCGTTTGCCAATTGGAGATTGACTCGATGAAGGTTCCTGACCAGCAGTATCAGTGGATGGATTTTCATCCTGAAGGACTACGGGTACATTAGGGGTTATTGAGTTATCCTGTGTAGTATTGTGATCTTCTGCTTCATGATAAGGAGATAACATGAGATGTCCACCCGACCCTTGCATCACGTCTACACCTGGAAAAAGAGACAAATGTTATTTTTTCCAAACAAAAGACTTGACTTTTTTTTATTAACCAAACAAGAAGTTTTATTGAGAATAATAAGCAATGAAACACATAATGATATGGAAGAAAACATGATAATGTACGATTGTAATCCTTTGTAGACAGAACACTAAGTGCTTCTATCCAGACCAGGGTCTAACTAGCGAAGCCTGGACCCCAACTCCAAATAAAGTCTGCAGCATTACTTCAGCTAAGCACCCTGCTCGAGCTTGCTGTGGATTCCGTGACCAATTCTTTAACCCCTTCCCGCCGATGGCATTTTTTGACTCCCCTCCTTTTAAACCCCATAACTTTTTTATTTCTCCGCTCCCAGAGCCATATCTTAATCTTTGCGGGACAAATTTTTCTTCATGATGCCACCATTATTTATTCTGTATAATGTACTGGGAAGCTGGAAAAAAATCTGAATGGGGTGGATTTGAAGAAAAAATGCATTTCTGCAACTTTCTTACAGGCTTTGATTTTACGGCGTTCACTGTTCAGTCAAAATGACATGTCACCTGTATTCTGTGTTTCGTTATGATTCCGGAGATACCAAATTTATATGGTTTTATTTACATTTTAACCCCTTAAAAAAAAAAATCCAAAACTGTGTTAAAAAATTTTTTTCTAAAAGTCGCCATATTCTGACAGCCGTAACTTTTTTATACATCTGTGTACGGGAATGTATAGGACGTCTTTTTTTGTGGGGCCGGGTGTACTTTTTAGTTCTACTATTTTCGGGAATTGTTATTGCTTTGATCACTTTTAATAAAAATTTTTATCAGAATCAAAACAGTGAAAAAACGGCAGTTTGGCATTTTTGACTATTTTTCCCGCTACGGCATTTACCGTACAGGAAAAATATTTTTATAGATTTGTAGAGCGGGCGATTTTGGACACGGGGATACCTAATGTGTATGTGTTTCACAGTATTTAACTACTTTTATATGTGTTCTAGGGAAAGGGGGGTGATTTAAATTTTTTTATATTTTTAAATTATTTTTGTTTTGCATTTATTAGACCCCCAGGGGGTCTGATCACTAATGCAGTGCATTACAATGCTAATGCATTGCAAACAATCATCATTTCTTTTTCAGGCTGCATAGACTTTTACAAGGCTCCCAGCTGTCATGACAACGTGACGTTGTCCCTGGAGCTTGCTATCACCCACAAAATGGCGCCGCCCATGCGCCGCCGGGAAAATGGCGCCTCCGGCGCCTTTGATCGCGGCGCCGGAGGAGTTAATGCCTCCGATCGGTCCGGGGACCGATCGGAGACATTAGAGCCAGTTGTCTACTGCGTAAAGCAGTAGACCCCCGGCAGCTATGGCGGCCTCCTGGCTCCCGGGCGGACGCCATAGTTACACACCCGGTTTGCGCCGTACTATTACGGCGGATGTCGGGAAGGGGTTAAAATTGGGCATTAAAAAAATGCATGCAATGGTCTGTTTCTAATGGGGGGGGGGTTTAACTAAAAAACAAAACAACTAAATGCATGAATTTTTTCCCCCTCTTTTAGTAGACAGCAGCAAAACAGAGCTATGGGAAAACCGCAATGGAAATGCATCATAGGCTTATAAGGGCCAGTGCAAACAGAGTTTTTTGGCGAGGATGTTGACGCTGAATCCGCATCAAAATCAGCCTCCAAAAGAGGCCTCCCAATAGAGTTCTATGGACAGCAGGTTAATTCAACTTATAGACACACCGGCGGTTTCTCTATAGGTATAATAGAAGCAAAAAGTCCGCAGAGGTTTACAGTGAAAAGTGCTGCAGGGAAAATCCCACCATACATTTTCACTGAGGTTTTCCCATGTAGTTTATTCCTGTGGCCCACTGGGTTTTATTTATTAATTTTTTCAGCATTTTATGGTACTTTAGTGTCAGTTTTTTTCAGCAGCCACATAATGTATTGCATAAATGCATTACAATGTGTGTGTTTTTGTGGAGTTTTTATTCACTTGTTGCATTTCCATTGTTTGTTTGTTTATCGGCAAATCACAGCATGTTCTGGGCCTGAGATATTTTTTTTTCCCCCTCAGTGTTTTTCATAGATGACTTTATAAGGCAAAAGACACAAATTTATTTCATGATGCTAAAAAAAAAGTCCCGGAAAGAACAGAGAAAATAGAGATTAGATCACGGGTCTGTCTGTTATAAGACGATGAAATGTCCTGTCACTGGCTCAGCCTAGACCCAGAATCTTCCACTTATATTAACCCATTTCTGTCCTGCCCGGACAAAGACCAAAAGATCTCCAAATATTCTTATGTCATCTTGTTTTTAAGAGTCCCATGTTTAACAAAAACCCCTAAACCTAAAAACAACCTTTTTGGCTGAGGCCACACGTTACGGAAACGCAGCTTCTTTTGTTGCAGATTTTGCTGCATTTTAGCCAAACCTAGGAGTGGCTACAAAAAGAATGGGAAATCTAGGGAATTACTTATACTCTTACCAACTGCTCTATCCCCTCCTGACTTTGGCTCAAAAAACTGCAACAAAATCTGCATTAAAAAATGCTGCGTTTAAGCAATGTGGGGCATCAGCCTAATCCTCCTCCAATATATACTGCAGCGTGTGAAACCTCCTCTCCCCATGCCCTACCAACACAGTCCCATGTAAGGGCCGGTTCACACATGCTGATGTGTTCCGTCCGGAAGGAGTCCGCATGAGGACCCCTATGGACGGAACACAAGCGCAACTGCAAGCTTTGTGCAGTTCAAGTGCACGGGTCCCATAGACTATAATGGGTCCGTGGGCTTGCCGCGTACGAATCGAGGTGGTGATCACTACCAGACCCTGGAGTCAGAGGGGGCCACAGACTTCTCTACCCCATAAGAAGATTCTAGTATTATAGATTGCACATGGAAAGTGGGGCCCAAGTACAGTTTTGCATTGGGGCCCATGAGCTTTAGGTTAAGCCTCTGCTCTAAAAACATATAATCCTAAAAGTTAAAAAAATGTTCCTCCCCACCCCTTCAGCAATATTCAACAGTCCCATGTAAAATCACCAGCCTCATCCCAAGAAACCTCTCACCTGTCTCGTCCCCTGTACACACCTGTAGCCGAGCACTGCTGCGCCTTGTTATGGCCACAGTCCTGCCTAATACACAGTTGTCTCTGGTAGGTATGATGTCACAAAAGGGGTGGGGCCTCTCAGAAAAAGAGGAGGGGCCTATAGTCCAGAGGGGGTGGGAGGGTAATAAGTTGGGGCAGATGAGACCCTGCAGACTAGTCTTATTATTCACTGCAGAGAGAGGCAAAGCCCCCTTCCAAATAGAAAAATAAAGAGAAAGGACAAGAATTGCCTCTGTTTCGTGTTATTTTGTTATGATAAGATGGGCACACCGCTTAGCCCTGAGCCTGCGCGGCTTCCGCCTGAAGATAGGCGGAGGTCGCCTCAGGTTCCGATCCAAAAACCGGGTAGCCGCAACTGAAAGCCTGTGCACTGCAGATTAGGCCTAGTGGTATAATACAGGCCTGTATTGTCTGTGGTGATATAACCTGCTGATACCTCTGATAATAGGTGATAACAGAGAACAGTGAGTGAGTGCTACAGTCCTGTGAGAAAGACACCCCCGGAGCCATCAGCAAAGGGGGACATGACTTTGGGATGGGGGAACCAATAACTCCTGCAGTTTCTTCTTTGTGCAGTAGTTGAGTAGATTTATACAGACTGGGTCAGCTTTAAGAATATATCGGTGTATATTCAGCTTTAGTGTATATACAGCTGTAGGAGTATATATCTGTGTATGTTCTGCTGTAGGAGTGTATATCTGTATGTTCTGTGTAAGAGTATATATCTGTAGTAGGAGTATATATCTGTGTATGTTCTGCTTTAGTGTATGGTGCTTAGTGTGTTACTGTAGGGAGGGAGGAGTTAGGAATAGATGTCACTTCCTGTCTCACCCATCTTCATCCTCTTTCTCATCACAAGACCTGGATGAAGCATTTCCCGCCCTCTTTGCATCACTATGTTATACTTGTTTTTTATTATTTTTTTTTTTTTTCACATTTTCATATCTAATGTATTATTGTATCATTGCTTTGTTACTGTAATTGTGTATTTGGCTCTATATATTCAATTATGAGATGACTGATGAGTTATTGTTGGGCATTATCCTTCTAGGCCCAAGGGAAGGGCAGTCCTCCAGCCATGGTTCCCTAGAGGTTTCCTCCACAGGGGGTTTTTCCTCTCCTGAGTGCTGTAGGATGACTCTTTGTGAGTCGGGGGTTTGCCATTATTTAGTCAGTCGTGTGTAATAAAGTATTACGTGTCACATGGTCCATTGATAAACTGTCACAGCTTTACTTTTGCGGTTGAGGAGTCAGGTGGAAGTTGCAGGCAAGTTATTGTAGACTTATTTTAACTAATAGAGGAGGTTAAACCTCATGGTGGTGAACAGGCTGAGCTTTAGAAATGGCCAGCCTGAAGGATGTCGTAATAGTAACATCATTCAGAGGCGGGCACAGTGGTTAAGCACAGGGTCGTTGGTGCCCTTAAAGTGTACTGGCTCTGCTAGAATTGCAGTGAGGGACATCCCATATCCAAAGTCATGGTGCATGTCAGTGAGGGTGAGAATGAAGGACCTGCAAGCTTCTATTGTCTAATATGTGTCATGTGATGTGATATGGAGGAAGGCCATTGATGTGGAAGCCAATGGTGTTTGATTTGTTATGAACGGTAGGTCCTAGAGAGCTGAAAATGTATTTTGTATAATGGGGAAGGAGGGGTGTATAAAAAAAAATCAGAACTTAATTTTTATATGAAGAGAGATATAGGGAAAGGGGGTGATTTGAAATTTAATAATTTTTTGTATTTTTTTTTTTAACTTATTACTTTTATTTCTAAGGCTAGTTCACACGTAGTAAGGCGTCGAGGAATTTGGTCAGGAAAAATCCGCTTCAGAATTAGGAAATGGTTTTTTGAAGCGTTTTTTTGACGAGTCATTTTTTGAGGTGTTTTTAGTTTTGTTTTTTTTCCTCCAGCACAGTGTATGGACCTTGAAAAAAATCGATAGCGGTTTTAAAAGCGTTTTTTTTTTTCTTTTGCCAAAAACTGCGTCAAAATCTGCGTTCAAATCCGCTAGCGGTTTTTCCGCCTCCCGTTGGTTAATGGAAAGGGGGGGGGGGGGGAGTTGGGGGGAAGGGACAGTATAAAAATGAAAAAAATCTTAAACTCACCTGTCCTGGGCAGAACATCCACTCCAGGGTTCTTCCTAGCAGTTACTGAGGTCACACAAGCTGTCACTTAGGGCGCAATTGCCCAGGACCCCCACACCCTCAAGGGCCCCATACCTTCGCTACCATAAGGAGAAGATCGGCAGAAGACAAATCACTGCTAGATGAAGGGCTGCCGATGCTTCTTGTAAAAGCTTCCACACACAGAAGCTTCCTGTTCCGCCCCTCCCCCTCCTCAGTATCAGAGTGACATCCTGTGCGATGTATCTGTTCTCTTCACTGCTAGACAGAGCTGCACAGCCACATGTAAGTATATTTTTGGATAAAATATGTATAGATGTGTATATGTGTTTACATTATGTGTCTTATATACTGTGTGAGTCCTGTATGTGTGTAGATAGGTGTGTGTATATGTTGCATATGAATGTACAGTGTTGGCCAAAAGTATTGCCCCCCCCTGCAATTCTGTCAGATAATCCTCAGTCTCTTCCAGAAAATGATTACAAGCACAAACTCTTTGGTAATATCTTCATTTATTTTGCTTGCAATGAAAAAACACAAAAGAGAATTTAAAAAAAGTCAAATCATTGATCATTTTATACAAAACTCCAAAAATGGGCCGGACAAAAGTATTGGCCCCCTCAGCCTAATACTTGGTAGCACAACCTTTAGACACAATAACTGCGCACAACCGCTTCCGGTAACCAGCAATGAGTTTCTTACAAGGCTCTGCTGGAATTTTAGACCATTCTTCTTTGGCAAACTGCTCCAGGTCCCCTTCCCGCTCAGCACCTTAATATTACCTCACACTGAGCGTATCTTTAATGCTCAGTGATGTTATACCGCAGACATCTGGGTGGTCAGTGGGCGATGTTGACCCCTTTTCAGACCCTCAGATCCCCACAGGATTGCCTTGGCAGACACGAGTCCAATCAATGGCCCCCTGACTGCCTTCCTTATTGCGCATAGTGAGCCTATATACAATGTACTGCAACACAAAAGTATCAACCAATCCCAGGTTCAAGTCCCCTTGTTGGACAGCTAAAATATAACACAAAATTTGTATTTTTAAAGACTAAAAAAAAATAAAAAAAATTTACAAAATCCTTTACAATTAGACAAAAAATAAATATAAACAAACATACATTGTCTCGTATATAGGCCTCGTGTATACGTCTGCACTAACCAAAATGAACATTTATGTGAACCATAGTCTGCCAGCAAAACATTCAAAAAAGTGAAAGAAGTCAGAATATAATAATACAGTCATACCGCATGCATGCATGCCACGTATAGGATCACATTTCTGATTGGACATGAGGTCACCTAGTTTTTATTGTAAGGCCTGATACTAGAAATAAATGGATTACAGTGGGGGGCGCTCTAGAGTAGGGGTGCTCACACTTTGTCAGCATGTGAGCTACTTTATAACATGCCCAAGTCCAAAGATCTACTACCCACTTTTTGTGGGCGGGGCCGGCGCGGAGCGTGAGAGCAGGAGACAGCGGCGTTCTGTGTCCGCCCAGGGATCCCCACTGTCTGCTTGTTCGAGCGCAGGCTGAGAGTTATCTCTGAACACTGGCAGGCTGGGGCTGCGGCAGGCCCGCCTGCCAGTGTCCGGAGATGACTCTCAGCCTGCGCTGCGAACAAGCAGCACCCCGGCTCCCTCCATCTCTAAGAGCGGCCTGCAAGTGTCCGGAGTGCTTGTTCACAGCGCAGGCTGAGAGTCGACTCTCAGCCTGCACTGTGAACAAGCAGACACCAGGGATCCCTGGCTGCATCCCGCGATTCACACACCGCACACCTGCTCAAGAGATTGCAAGCAGATGTCAGAGTTGTTTCTATCGTTTATTTGGCCAAACTTCAAGGGTTTACTTCAGTGACTGCTTACAGACAAGGAGTAGGATCTCAACTGTAGGTCATAAAAATCAAACCGTGGAACACGTGGACATGGGGAACATTCATATTGATACCAGTGGGTGCAAGTGGACAACAAGTGGGTCCAGTGTTCTTATTTGTGCCTTCCCCGGTCCAAGTTGTTCTAGGTATTGTTTATTTCTATATCTATATAACTCGGTGCGATCTTGACCCCCTTTTCAGTGATACTCTGTATAGTGCATGTATATGAATAGATTGAATTGGAAGGATTTGGTCCCCGTTTGCTTTTGGCATATACACGTTGTATAAGATAATAAGACGTCCCAATCTACAGTTGTTGTGGGTGCAGTTACAGCAACGGAGGTAAAGAAATTGCTCTGTAGTATTGGTAGGGGAGTGATGAAATGTCCTGTCACTAGCTCAGCCTAAACCCAGAGTCCTCCGGTTTTATATTAACTCATTTCTGACCTGCCCAGATACAGACCATAATAATCTACAAATATCATGTCATCTTGTTTTTAGAGTCCTATGTTTAAAGAAAAACGAAACATAAAAACTACCTTTAGGGTGCATTCACACTACGGATACGGTGACTGATTCTGAACGTTAAAACACGTTCAGAATCAGCGCGTATAAAGTGTAAAACGTATGAATGGGATATTCATTTCAATGGGAGCCGGCATACGAGCGCTTCCCATTAAAATGAATGGGCTGCTTTTTACTCTACGAGCGCTCCCATTGAAGTGAATGTGAAGCGCTCGCGTGTACGGCTCGGACTGAGCCGAGCGCTGGGCCCCTTCACATGGCGAGCCGTACACATGAGCGCTTCCCATTCACTTCAATGGGAGCGCTCGTAGAGTAAAAAGCAGCCCATTCATTTCAATGGGGAGCGCTCGTAGGCCGGCTCCGATTGAAATGAATGGGATCTGCTTTATATGCACTGATTCTGAATGTGTTTTAACGTTCAGAATCAGTCACCGTATCCGTAGTGTGAATGCACCCTTATACTCAATGTGTGAAACCTCCTCTCCCCACGCCCTACCAACATAGTCCCTTGTAAGGCCACATTCACACCACTATTAAGAGAGCCTTCACACAGAGTTTATGCTCCGCTCATTTAGACACGTAAACACGTGTCAAAGTGACCGCTGTAAAACACAATCTCATAGACTTCAATATGTGCCGGTCTTACGCGTTCTACACATTGAAATCAATGGGAGGCTTTTAAACCCATCACGTGTCTGAATGAGCGGAGCGTAAACTCCGTGTGAAGGCTCCCTTAAAAATGCGCGAAAAATAGTAAGGATGGAATGGTCGACTCTTCTCACGGCCATGTTACATCGGTTGCTCTTACATATATTGGAGCCCTCATAGAGTTGAGTCTATAGACAGATACATGGAAATGGAGACCAATAAGACACGTCCTAACCTACAGTCTGATGGACAATCTTTGCTTCCACTTTCTTTAGCCCCCTCCAATAAATATACAAACCCACAGAACAATATCCCTCCTCGCCCCCCAGCCCTCTACAACAACTATAGGGGGTGCAGAGGTGGCGATCACTACCGGACCCTGGAGCCGGAGGGGACCACAGATTGTTGTGAACTAATTCACCCATCTCTATTTATTTAGTTTTTATATTTTGTTGATTTTCTTTTCAGTAAATTAATAAACATACCAATATTACCTAGAGACAGGCCGCCATGTTACTAATCACCTAGACAGACTGGTAAATAGGTATGTGGGTCTTCCATAATGTCACTGTTTTGGGGGTGGGATGGTGGGGCCTACTGGCAATGTAATGTTGTGTTATTACTTTATTGCCCCCTTAGTGTTCCTCTGCCCAGGAATCATTGACTATTTGGTTATTTACCACAGAGACTACAGGCACATAATCCAATTCTAGTGCTGGACATTCATCCTACTGAATACCATGTAATGGACGATTCCCTCTCCTGGGAACTTTATAATGAAATACAATAAGGATTAATATGTGGGAACTTTGTCCACTTTTTCTTTTTATTCAGTTGTTTGTTCTTCTACTGCATAAAAGTAAAGCATCAATAAAAACATACAAAAGACCAATATACTAAAAAACAAACCAGCAATTACAGGGTGTCTCTACTGGGTTCCTGGTCACAGATCAGTTGAACACCACCAGCGATCGAGTGATGGGATGAGGGAACTTTAAAATCAGGCAATTCCTTGTTAATCCAGGGACGTTCACATTATCTGTGACTTCTCTCTTGTGTGAGTTTTCTGATGCCGGATAAGGGTTGAACCCTGGATAAAACATCTCCCACATTCCAAACATCTATATGGCTTCTCTCCTGTGTGAGTTCTCTGATGATCCACAAGAGTTGATTTCTGACTGAAACATTTTCCACAATCTAAGCAAGAAAATGGCTTTTCCCCCTTGTGAATTCTTAGATGAGCCACAAGATTTGATTTCTGACTAAACCTCTTCTCACAATTAGGACATGTAAATGGCTTTTCTCCTGTGTGAGTTCTCTGATGATCCACAAGAGTTGATTTCTGACTGAAACATTTTCCACAATCTAAGCAAGAAAATGGCTTTTCCCCCTTGTGAATTCTTAGATGAGCCACAAGATGTGATTTCTGACTAAACCTCTTCTCACAATTAGGACATATAAATGGCTTCTCTCCTGTGTGAGTTCTCTGATGATCCACAAGAGTTGATTTCTGACTGAAACATTTTCCACAATCTAAGCAAGAAAATGGCTTTTCCCCCTTGTGAATTCTTAGATGAGCCACAAGATGTGATTTCTGACTAAACCTCTTCTCACAATTAGGACATATAAATGGCTTTTCTCCTGTGTGAGTTCTCTGATGATCCACAAGATGTGATTTCTGACTAAACCTCTTCTCACAATTAGGACATATAAATGGCTTTTCTCCTGTGTGAGTTCTCTGATGATCCACAAGATGTGATTTCTGACTAAAACATTTCTTACATTCTAAGCAAGAAAATGGCTTCTCTCCTGTGTGAGTTCTCTGATGATCCACAAGATCTGATTTCTCATGAAAACACTTCCCACATTTAGAACATGAGTATGGCTTCACTTCTTTGTGAATTCTTAGATGCTTCATAAGGTTGGATTTCTCACTAAAGCATTTTCCACATTCTGAACATGAAAATGGCTGTTCAAGTCTCTGATTTCTCTCATGCAAAGAATGACTAGATTCCTTATCAAATATCTCCTCTTGTCTATGTCCAGTTTTTCGTTTGCCATTTGGTGAATGACTCGAGGAAGGTTTCTCATGACCAACAATATCACTGGATGGATCTCCGCTCTGAAGGACTACGGGTACATTAGGGGTTACGGAGTTATCCTGTGTAGTATTGTGATCTTCTGCTTCATGATAAGGAGATGACATGAGATGTCCACCCGACCCTCGCATCCCGTCTACACCTGGAAAAAGAGACAAATGTTAATTTTTTCCCAAGCAAAAGACTTGATATTTTTATTAACCAATGAAGAAGTTTTATTGAGAATAATAAGCAATGAAACGGATAATGATATGGAAGAAAACACAATAATGTACGATTGTAATCCCTTGTAGTCAGAACACTAAGTGCTTCTATCCAGACCAGGGTCTAACTAGCAAAGCCTGGACCCCAACTCCAAATAAAGTCTGCAGCATTTACTTCAACTAAGCGCCCTGTTCGATCTTACTGTGGATTCCGTGGCCAATTCTTTAAAATTGAGCATTAAAAAAAATGCATGCAATGGTCTGTTTCTAATGGGTTTTTTTTATAACTTAAAAATAACCCCAAAAAACAAAACAACTAAATGCCTGAATTTTTCCCCCCTCTTTTAGTAGACAGCAGCAAAGAAAGATTATGAATGTGTAGCGCCCCAAAGAGTGGGTCACTACAAATGTCATCTTATGTGATCTACACTGTGTACTGTGAAGGTATAGTGAGATCCAGTCACCCTGTTAGCATACACAAAGTTCCACAGCCATTATCTCTTTAAGAAAAGGGGTGGAGCTACAGACTGGAAGAGGGTCTCTCTCTTTTCAGTTCCTGTGTAGGAGAGAGGAGCAGGTGTGTGGAGGTGTGTGTGTGTGCTGCAGCCTCATGGTGTGATAGAACAGCACAGGAGGCCGGAGACCTGCAGAGGTAAGAGGAGACCTTGCAGGCACGGAGCTGCAGTTATAGGACCATCAATTCCTAACTAGTGTGAGAAATACTTAGAAAATTGAGAGACTCACTGGACCGAGGCCTAGTGAATGCAGGATTCCTGGAGGCTCAGTAACATACAGAGTTGGAGTGTCTGTATCCAGCATCCCAAAGAACTCGCGTTACCTGCTGTCCAGAAGGGGGATCTACCCAGTTGTAATTAACCTTTGAGCTCCTGGAACCCAGGACCAGAGGAAATCTATTAGAGAGTTTGAGCAGCAATGGAAGGCTGAATCATATTAGTGGTAAAAGGGAAGACTGGCATCTCACTATACTGGAGCAAGGTGAATCCTCCGGTAACATCTGTTATCTCCTGCTGACTACAGAAGTAAACTGTGTTTGGTTAACCCCTGTCTGGACTGTGTTCTTTCATCAATCCTCTGTTACTCCTCCTGGAAATCATCCCTTCCTCACCTATATCATCTGGCCCTGGGACCTGCCCTGGTTGGGGAGGGTATAACATCTGGCACTGCATTACCACCTAATCCCAGAGGCCCTATCTACAGTGCCCGGCTTCACCTCAAGCCGCAACCCCAACTGGCGTCACGACAAACTTTTATTTTTCTTTATTTTTCTTTAATCCATTTTTGCTTAAAACTTCCCATTTTCAAGGCGCTGCCGCCCCCGGTGTCGGGCCTGCTCGCACCGTGAATCCACATAGGCCGGGGCGACTCAAATGATAATCTGTTTTCCCTTAGCCCAAACAGCAGCACAACTGGGGTATTCCTGCCCCTATGAGCTGTTAGGACAGGTGGAATTTTTAATTACCTAACAGCTTTTGACCTCTATAAGAGGCCGGAAGACCTGCTCCTCCCTTGTGTTAGTAACAAGTATGATATACAGAGCAATCTATGCCAAGAGCTACACACATACACAAAATCTGTACAATAGCACCTCTTAGGGAGGGAGCCTTGTGCTGCTGTTTGGGCTAAGGGAAAACAGATTATCATTCATAATCTTTCTTTCCCCCTACGCCCAACAGCAGCACAACTGGGGATTTAGCAAGTATCTCCCCTAGGGCGGGACCTCCTGGCAGGCTGATGCCAAGACGGAGTGCCCAAATGCTGTAGCATCGGCCGTACGCCAGTCCAATCTGTAGTGTTTGGCAAAAGTCAGCTGTGAGCTCCAAGAGGCTGCAGCACATATCTGCTCTAGAGAGAGGAACCGTGTCTCTGCCCATGATGTCGCCACTGATCGGGTGGCATGGGCTCGTAGGAAATCTGGAACAGGAAGATTCTGAGCCTGTAGGGAACAGCTGATAGCTTCTCTGATCCATCTAGACAGGGTTACCTTTGATGCTTTAGCGCCTCTATTGTGGCCAAACACATTAACCAGAAGATTCTCTGATCTTCGGAACGGTGCTGTACGATCCAGGTAGATACGTAGTGCTCTTACCAGATCCAGGGTGTGTAGCTTCTCCTCCTGCTCAGTGGCAGGGGAGGGAAAGAACCCCGGTAGGATGATCACTTGATTGGTGTTCTGAAGTGTGGGTACCTTCGGCAAGAATCCTGGAACGAACCTTAGCTGTACTCTGTCAGGAAAGAAAGTTATGAAAGGTTTGGAGGCTGCTAGAGCCTGCAATTCGCCAACCCTCTTGGCGGAGGTTAATGCCAACAGAAAGGTCACTTTAAATGACAGGTACTTCCAGTCCACTTCAGATAATGGTTCGAAGGGGGGCGCACATAGCCCTTGTAGAACCGCGGCCAGGTCCCACCTGGGGACAGGGGGCCATACCTGGGGGCGGAGCCTGGCAGCCCCCCTAAGGAACTGTTTGACAAGAGGATCTTGTGATAACCGTGTCTCCAGGAGAGCAGATAGAGCTGACACTTGAACCTTGAGGGTGGCAGGTGCTAGTCCTCTCTCCAAGCCGTTCTGTAAGAACTCTAGGACTGCATCTCTGTCTGGATCGCGGTGGCTGCCTGTACACCAATCTCGGAATATCCGGGCGATCCTTTGGTAGCTCTGATTGGTTGCCTCTGCTCTTGAATGGGCTAAGGTACTTAGCACTCCCTGGGACAATCCTCTGTCTGCGCGTATGGCGCGGTTAGCCTCCAGGCAGTGAGGTTGAATTTGTCTAGGCCCAGGCACGGCCGACTGTTCAGTGACACCAGGTTCCTGACTGGTGGAAGCCTCCAGTAGTTCCCCCGACTCATAAGGATAAGGTCGGTGAACCATGCCCTTTTTGGCCAGAACGGCATGATCACTATTGCCGAAGTCTGGTCCTGCCCGAGTTTCGCCAATACCTTCGGTATCATCGGGATGGGAGGGAACACGTATGCCAGTTCGAACCTCCATGGTATTGACAGGGCATCCACAGCCAAAGGGTTGTCTTCCCGGTACAGGGAGCAAAACCTTTCTACTTTGGCATTGTGTTGGGTGGCCATCAGATCCACCTCGGGGAGACCCCACCTCCTGGTCAGGTAGTGGAAGATGTCCTGGTTCAGGGACCATTCGCCTGCGTTCGGCCGGCCTCTGCTGAGTTGATCCGCTAGGATGTTCAGGCGGCCCTGGATATGTACCGCGGCCATCTGGGAGAGGTTTCGTTCTGCCCAGGAGAAGATCAGGTTGGTGACTTGCATGAGCGAGGGGGACCTGGTTCCTCCCTGCTTGTTGATGTAGTGGACTGTCGTCAGATTGTCTGATCTTACTTTGACCGCTTTCCCTCGTAGAAGTGGTGCAAATGACAGAAGGGCTCGATGAACTGCGGTAAGCTCGCGCCAGTTGGATGAGTGCGTCCTCTCCCGCTGATTCCATGTACCTTGAACCGGGGTCTCCCCCAGATGAGCTCCCCAGCCTGTGAGGGAGGCATCTGTAGTCAACAGGGTCCAGGCGGGCTGGACCGAGGACTTCCCATCTCGCAGATGGGTCCACCAGGGCAAGGTTTGCCGGGTGCTGATGGTTAACTGGATTGGCTTCTGTAAACCTGAAGGACTGTGATTCCAGACTCTCAAGATCTCGTTCTGTAGAGGGCGCATATGCCATAGGGCCCAAGGAACTGCATCTAGGGCAGCGGACATCAATCCGAGGACCTTCATCGCCGTCCTGATGGTGACCTTCCGTGTGGAAGACAAATGATGTGCCGCCCGAGCAATTTTCCTTTTGCGAGGAGAGGGTAGAGAGACCGTCATGTTGAGAGAGTCTAGAATAAGTCCCAGGAACTGAACTCGTGTTGATGGCACCATCACTGACTTCTGCCAGTTTACCAGCCACCCCAGCTTGTCTAGTAGAGCTACGACGGTCTGCACCTGCGTGGTAAGAACCTCCTTTGAATGAGCCTTCAGAAGCCAGTCGTCCAGGTACGGGACTATGAATATGCCTTGAAGGCGCAGGGCAGCAGCGACCGGAGCTATGACCTTTGTGAAGGTGTGGGGGGCGGAGGATATGCCGAACGGGAGGGCTGCGAACTGGAAGTGCGCCTCTTTCCCCTGTATGTCTACGGCAATCCTTAGGAAGTTTCGGTGTGCCAGAAAGATGGGTACGTGGAGGTAGGCGTCCTTCAGGTCCAGAGTGACGAAGTGATCTCCAGGGTGCATGAAAGGTAGTACTGACCTTATGGTTTCCATGCGAAACCGCAGCCTGCGGATGAAGTGATTCAGATACCTGAGATCGATGATCATACGCCACTCGCCTGATGGCTTGGGGACCAAGAAGACTGGAGAGTAGACGCCTGTGCCTTGTTCTGCGCGAGGAACCATCTCTAGCGCAGCCTTGTCCACGTACTCCTGAATCAATCTCTCCAGATGAAGTTGTTTGGGGCCCTGAAGAGGGCGGGTTCTTACCATCTTCTCTGGCGGCTGGGAAACAAAATTAATTTTATAACCTTCCTGGATCATCTGGATGACCCAGGGGTCCCGAATATTCTGCCGCCAGGCCTCCACATAGTGGGAAAGACGACCGCCCACCCCAGGGGAGGGGGGGTGGGGAGTAGGAAGGGGGGGGGTGTACTGAGAGGGAATTAGAAGGGGGCATTCTTACGGCCACGAGATGAGCCCCGACCTCTTCCTTTCCCGGATTGCCGCTGGCCTCTGGTGCCTCTTCGAGTGCCTCTTCCTCGAAAGGAGGTACTCCGACCTTCAAGGGGCTGTGGCAGGTTCTTGCTCTTAGAGTCGGCCCAGCCTTCCATGATATGGTCGAGCTCCCTTCCAAACAGCCGTCCGGGCTCAAAGGGGAGACCACAGAGGCTATTTTTGGAAGTAAAGTCAGCCTTCCAGGGCTTCAGCCATAGGGGTCGGCGAGCCACAGTAACCAGTGCCATGGATCTAGCCGCCAGACGGGTCTGAAAATGGGTAGCTTCTGTCAGGTGATCCACCAACAGCGTGATGTCGGACACTGCCGCGAGGAGATCATCACGATCCACGCTGGAATCGATGTCCTTGGCCAGGGATGACAGTTCTGCGCGTAAGCCAGTTGCTACCTCATTCGCGACCATGCCCAAAGAGGCCTGGGCAGAGGCGGACGAATATACACGCCTCAAAGATCCTTCGACTCGGCGATCCATGGGGTCCCTGAGGCCCGAACCGTCCTCTGATGGAAGGATGGAGCGCCTTGATAACTTGGCCACGGCGACGTCCACCTTTGGCGGGGGACCCCACGCCTTTAGTTGACTCTCAGAGATGGGAAAAAGTGCCTTGAAGCGTGTGGATGGCGCAAAGGATCTCTCCGGGTGCCTCCATTCGCCCTCCATCAGGCGGAGCATCTCCGAAGAGGGCCTGAAGGTACGAGACCTACGGCTAGAGCCTTCCCCGCCTTCCCGGTCTCTGATTCTTAGGGTCTTGAATACTCTGGACATTTTGTCCAGGGGAAAAATCTCCTTCTCCTCCTCCGTACTAGAAGACGACTCCACATCCCTGAGGCGCAGCTTTTCCAGAGGCGGCAGGGACAATTCGCAATCCAGCCGTGGCCTCTTGGCCAGGGAGACGGCTTCCATTCTTTTCATGGAGTCCTGGACGTACCCCTTCACCCAGGACACCATCTCTCGCATGGGAGTTGTTTCAACAGAGGGGGCCCTGCACCCCTGACAGAAGCGATATTGGGAGTCATCAGGCAGCGGCACTCTACAAGAAGCGCACGCCAGATGCTTCCTTTTGGAAGTAGCCTTCCTTCTAGGCGGAACAGTGGAGGAAGAAGAAGACATTCTGAGGAGGAAGAAAAAGGATACACTAACTACTTACTGCACTCAGAGATGCAACTCTCCAACCTCCCCCCCCCGGCCATGTCCACCAAACCTTAGTCAATGAAGACAGTTCTCCAGCACAGAAATTGACCAGGGAGCTTCACCAACTGATGTGCTTGCAACCGGAGCGACAAGCACTAACTGAAGCTCTAAGGGGACTTAAATAGGCCAGGGGGCGGGGTTTTGCCCGGAGCCCCGCCCAAGGGGTAGGGGCTACAACGGAGCCAGAATCTCATGAAAAAAAGGGGAGGGGAGAAGACAGGGGGAGGGGAGAAGACAGGGGGAGGGGGATCTGACCCAGGTATGGTCCCCAGGACCGGGGGACCCCCCTCCCGAACTACCGTGCAATGCTCGTGTCTAGGGGTTGTTCTCTTCCCGTCCGCCGCGAGACCCGCGCACTGCGCATGTGCGGCGGACCCTATTAGACGGCGGACCGGAGGAACCTGAGAAAGGTTCCTAGGTCTAGCGTTCCTAGGGGAAAGCCCCGACCCGGCGCGCCAGCCGGACAGGAGCGTGCACGAGCCGGCAGGGTCCCCGCCGGGAGAAGGGGACCTCTGCTGAAAAAAGAGGATGTCCAGAAAGAAGATCTTCTGCTGTCAGGTACCGGTGGGGGAGAGTAGTGGACCCCTATAGGAGGTCAGAACATCTGCTCCCCCCCTGACCACCTGTCCTGTCCCACAGGACAGAAAAAAACACAAGGGAGGAGCAGGTCTTCCGGCCTCTTATAGAGGTCAAAAGCTGTTAGGTAATTAAAAATTCCACCTGTCCTAACAGCTCATAGGGGCAGGAATACCCCAGTTGTGCTGCTGTTGGGCGTAGGGGGAAAACAGAGTTATGGGAAAACCGCAATGGAAATGCATCATGGGCTTTCCTTGCAGTGGTTTCTTCTGCTGACTTCCTGCTTTAATTATACCTATAAGGGTCAGTGTACACAGAGTTTTTTGGTGAGGATTTTGATGCTGAATCCGCTTTAAAATCAGCCTCCAAAAGAGGCCTCCCGATAGAGTTCTATGGACAGCAGATTAATTCTACCTAAAGAAACGCCGGCGGGCTCCTTATAGGAGCAGAAAGTCCGCAGAGGTTTACAGTGAAAAGTTCTATGGAAAAAACCACTATACAATTTCACTGAGGTTTTTCCCATGTAGTTTTTATTTATTATTTTTTGCCGCATTTTATGGGACTTTAGTGTCAGTTTTTTCCATCGGCCACATATTGGCTGTAGGTCACTAGAGGTTTCTAAATGCATTACAATTTGTGTGTTTTTGTGGAGATTTTATTCACTTGTGTTGCGTTTCCTTTTTTTTGGCAAATCACAGCATGTTCTGGGCCTGAGATTTGTTTTCCTCAGTGTTTTTCATAGATGATTTTATGGAGCAAAAAAGCCAATAAAACATATTTCATGATGCTCAAAATGCTCCCAGAAAGACCGGTGTAAATAGAGATTAGATCACGGCTCTGTCTATTATAAGACGAAGAAATGTCCTGTCACTGGCTCAGCCTAGACCCAGAATCCTCCGGTTATATTAACCCATCTCTGTCCTGCTTATATACAGACCAAAAATATCTATAAATATTCTTATGTCATCTTGTTTTTAGAGCCCCATGTTTAAAAACAGCCTAACCTTCCTCCAATATATACTGCAACGTGTAAAACCTCCTCTCCCCACGCCCTACCAACTCAGTCCCACAGGCCACATTCACACCACTATTAAAAATGGCAGAAAAAAAATAAGGATGGAATGGTCGACTCTTATCCCAGCCATGTTACATCGGTTACTCCGCCATATATTGGAGCCCTCATAGACTCGAGTCTATAGACAGATACATGGAAATGGAGACCAATAAGACACGTCCTAACCTACAGTCTGATGGACAATCTTTGCTTCCAGTTTCTTACATGCCCACCAATAAATATACAAACCCACAGAACAATATCCCTCCTCGCCCCCCAGCCCTCTACAACAGCTATAGGGGGTGCAGAGGTGGCGATCACTACCGGACCCTGGAGCCGGAAGGGGCCACAGACTTCTCTACCCCATAAGAAGATACTAGTATTATAGATAGCACATGGCAAGTGGGACCCCAGTACAGATTTCACATTGGGGCCCATAAGGTTTAGGTTAAGCCTCTGCTCTAAAAACATATAATTGTAAAAGTTAAAAAAAAAAGTTCCTCCCCCCCCTTCAGCAATATTCAATGGACAATCCCATACACAAAACCTTGTTACCCCTCCAACAGTCCCATGTAAAATCACCAGTCTGACCCCAAGAAACCTCTCACCTGTCTCATCCCCTGTACACACCTGTAGCCGAGCACTGCTGCGCCTTGTTATGGTCACATTCCTGCCTAATACACAGTTGTCTCTGGTAGGTATGATGTCACGAGAAGGGGTGGGGCCTCTCAGAAGAAGAGGAGGGGCCTATAGTCCAGAGGGGGTGGGAGGGTAACAAATTGGGCAGGTGGGACCCTGCAGACTAATAATAATAATAATAAATTTTATTTCTATAGCCTAGTCTTATTATTCACTGCAGAGAGAGGCAAAGCCCCCTTCCCAAATTTAAAAATAAAAAAAAGAGAAAGGACAAGAATTGCCTTTGTTTCGTGTTATTTGGTTATGGATAAGATGGACGCACCGCTTACACATGAGCCGGATTCAATCAGTGGTTATATGTATATCTCCATGTCCTGTCGTATCTCATCTTCCATCCAGACTACAGGCCCAGCTGTAACAGGTGTGGTAAATGCAGGCCTCCCAACTGCCCAGGATTTTGCGGGACATTTCCGGAGTCGGGGTCTTGTCCCGCAGTTTTGGTCAGCGGGAGGTATGTCCCGGTTTCAAGTTGAATACACTGGCGAGTGAAGTAGAAGCTGTGGCAGACACAGCTCCTGCTTTACCGCTGTGCTCCAGGCCCAGAAGCTGTAGGCGCGATGTGATGACATCACTCACATCACACCTACAACTCTGTAGCTGAGACTGCAGACGGAGCTGCAGGGGATCGAGGAAAGGGGAGTATAAGTGTTTTTTATGTTAAACATTGGGGGGGGGAACATGATGAGGGGGGAAGGACATGAAACTGAGGACAGAGATGGAGAGGGGACATGAAACTGGGGGCAGAGGTGGAAGGGGACATGAAACTGGGGGCAGAGATGGAGGGGGGACATGAAACTTGGGCAGAGATGGAGAGTGGGACATGAAACTGGGGGCAGAGATGAAGGGGGACATGAAACTGGGGGCAGATGTAGGGGGGACATGAAACTGGGGGAGAGATGGAGGCTGGACATGAAACTGGGGAGAGATGGAGGGAGGAGATGAAACTAGGAGCAGAGATGGAGGGGGGGGGCATGAAACTGAGGGTAGATGATGGGGGACACCTTAACTGGGGGATGGAGGGGGGCCTGTCTGTCTCTAGTTGCCCCTAGTTTAATGTCCCCCTCTAGCTGCCCCAGTTTCATATCCCCCCGCTATTTTCCCCCAGTTTAAACTGGGGCACCAGGAAAGGGACTTAATACTGTGGGGCAGTTGGAAGGGAACATTATAATATGGGGACATATATTGTACAGGTGACTGTAGGATAATTATATTGTGTGGGGGCACATGAAAAATGAATGAGAATGGGCAGAGTCAACGTAAAAGTAAGCAGAGCTAAATTTGCTGCGGCGCACATTTTGCCCCTCTTTCTGGTCTTCAAAAGTTGTGAGATATTTAAATGTAGTGCAGGATACCATACAGAGCCTGTATATACCTCCATGTCCTGCCGTATCTCATCTTGTATCCAGACTACAGGCCCCGCTGTAACATCTGTGGTAAATGTACTGCTATATACCATACAGAGCCTGTATATACCTCCATGTCCTGCCGTATTTCATCTTGTATCCAGACTACAGGCCCCGCTGTAACATCTGTGGTAAATGTACTGCTATATACCATACAGAACCTGTATATACCTCCATGTCCTGCCGTATCTCATCTTGTATCCAGACTACAGGCCCCGCTGTAACATCTGTGGTAAATGTACTGCTATATACCATACAGAACCTGTATATACCTCCATGTCCTGCCGTATCTCATCTTGTATCCCAGCTAGAACCTCCCAGTCCAGTTTTCCCCAATAACCTTCTCCTTATGTTATATAGGACACCTATAACTCTTATATTTCCTTGTACAGAGCTGTATAATGTGTCTTATTTTGTGGAACAATTGAACTTTTTATTTATAACAATTTGGGAACCATATGGGCTAAATATTTTATATGCTTATAGTTTTGGTATTTTCAGACAAGGGGATATCTAATGTGTGTGATTTTGTTTATTGGCACTGCCTGGTATAAAGTGGGTCCAAAGGTGCACGACCGGGTACTGGCAGATAAAAATGTGACAAGTAAAAACTGTCAAATTCTGGAGATTGCCCAAGACAAAAACTGATAGTCCACTGTGTAATACAGGCCATGATTGTGGGGACATTATAACCTGCTGATACCTCTGATAATGGGTGATAACAGAGAACAACAGTGAGTGAGTGCTACAATCCTGTGAGAATGGTGTATGTCAATGAGGCACCCCTGGAGAGTTCTCTCGCAGCATTGGGGACCACCCCCAATGCTGCGAGAGAACTCATTTGTATACAAGTGAAAAACGGGATTTTAACCGAACGGCGGCCTGGAGAAGACATCTAAAGGTAGAAGATGAATAACCTTTCGTACGGCTATTCCTACGTGATAGGCAGAAAAAATTGAGTTTAAATGATAGGATTCTTTTGGCCAATTTTCAGCTTTTGTTCCCGGGACAAATTGTACTTGATAATAGAATTATTTAATATTCTGTATAATGTACTGGGAGTGTAGAAAAAACTTCTGAATGAAGAGGTAAAGTGCGATGTAGTAAAGTTACCGATATTCTGCAGATCAGTAGGATCACAGCAATGCCAAATTTTTATAGTTATCATGTTTTAAAGAAAAACTTTGTAAAGGTCAAAAATTTCCTCAAGTCGCCATTTTTTGACACCCCTAGCTTTTACAGACTTTTACTGCAAACACTGCTGGGTAAGAAGAATCTAATTATACAAGATCACATGTAGTTTTTTTAAAAAAAAAAAATATTTTAGGGGAATATCTCAAAGTTTGATCATTTTTTTGTACAATGTTTTTCTTAAGCGATTTGCTCATTTAGAAATTTTTTCCACTCCAGTATTCACCATATGGAATACATATTATCATAGTTTAATAGTTCTGGCATTTTCAGATGTGGGTGTGCCCAAGTGCTTAAAAATAAATGTAAAGATGGGCGAACCCCAGAAGATTTGTCTTATCCTGTGTTCGAACAAAGCAAACCCCTGGTTCGGTTGGAACTTGTTCAGATAGAACTGGAAGAGAAATTATTATACGCCAGGGTCTCTATAATACCTGGAGGCCCAGGAGAGGTGACCAAAAAAACCAAAACAATTTATACTCCCCTTTCAATTCCTTTTCTGGGTGTCCTCGCGGTATCTGGCGCACCTCTGACACCAGGACGCTTGGAGTCAGTGGCGTAACTAGGAATGGCGGGGCCCCGTGGCAAACTTTTGACATGGCCCCCCCCCCCCCTCCCCAACCGACACCGGTCGAAGACCTCGACCGCCCCCCTCCTCCAAACTCTATTATGTCCCTTAGTAAGCCCTGCACACAGTATTATGTCCATTAGTGTCCCCTGTACACAGTATTATACCCCATAGTGGCCCCTGCACATGGTATCATCCCTAACAGTGTCCCCTGGACACAGTATTATACCCAATAGTGGCCCCTGCACACAGTATTATACCCAATAGTGGCCCCTGCACACAGTATTATACCCAATAGTGGCCCCTGCACACAGTATTATACCCAATAGTGGCCCCTGCACACAGTATTATCCCCCATAGTGGCCCCTGCACACAGTATTATACCCAACAGTGGCCCCTGCACACAGTATTATCCCCCATAGTGGCCCCTGCACACGGTATCATCCCCAACAGTGTCCCCTGCACACGGTATCATCCCCAACAGTGTCCCCTGCACACAGTATTATACTCAACTGTGGCCCCTGCACACAGTATTATCCCCCATAGTGGCCCCTGCACACAGTATTATACCCAACAGTGGCCCCTGCACACAGTATTATACCCAACAGTGGCCCCTGCACACAGTATTATCCCCCATAGTGGCCCCTGCACACGGTATCATCCCCAACAGTGTCCCCTGCACACAGTATTATACCCAACAGTGGCCCCTGCACACAGTATTATCCCCCATAGTGGCCCCTGCACACAGTATTATGCACCATAGTGGCCCCTGCACACAGTATTATTCCCCCATAGTGGCCCCTGCACACAGTATTATACCCAACAGTGGCCCCTGCACACAGTATTATCCCCCATAGTGGCCCCTGCACACGGTATCATCCCCAACAGTGTCCCCTGCACACAGTATTATACCCAACAGTGGCCCCTGCACACAGTATTATCCCCCATAGTGGCCCCTACACACAGTATTATTCCCCCATAGTGGCCCCTGCACACAGTATTATTCCCCCATAGTGGCCCCTGCACACAGTATTATTCCCCCATAGTGGCCCCTGCACACAGTATTATTCCCCCATAGTGGCCCCTGCACACAGTATTATCCCCCATAGTGGCCCCTGCACACAGTATTATACCCAACAGTGGCCCCTGCACACAGTATTATCCCCCATAGTGGCCCCTGCACACAGTATTATACCCAACAGTGTCCCCTGCACACAGTATTATCCCCCATAGTGGCCCCTGCACACGGTATCATCCCCAACAGTGTCCCCTGCACACAGTATTATACTCAACTGTGGCCCCTGCACACAGTATTATCCCCCATAGTGGCCCCTGCACACAGTATTATCCCCCATAGTGGCCCCTGCACACAGTATTATACCCAACAGTGGCCCCTGCACACAGTATTATACCCAACAGTGTCCCCTGCACACAGTATTATCCCCCATAGTGGCCCCTGCACACGGTATCATCCCCAACAGTGTCCCCTGCACACAGTATTATACTCAACTGTGGCCCCTGCACACAGTATTATCCCCCATAGTGGCCCCTGCACACAGTATTATCCCCCATAGTGGCCCCTGCACACAGTATTATACCCAACAGTGGCCCCTGCACACAGTATTATACCCAACAGTGGCCCCTGCACACAGTATTATCCCCCATAGTGGCCCCTGCACACAGTATTATACCCAACAGTGGCCCCTGCACACGGTATTATCCCCCATAGTGGCCCCTGCACACGGTATCATCCCCAACAGTGTCCCCTGCACACAGTATTATACTCAACTGTGGCCCCTGCACACAGTATTATCCCCCATAGTGTCCCCTGTACACAGTATTAATCCCCATAGTGGACACCCATAAACAATTATTATACTCTGGGGTATAATAATCGGAGACCTGGGGGAATAAAACCATAAAAAAATTAATGTTTTTTACCTGTCTCCGGCTCCTACGCTGTCTTCTCCGCTGGTGTCCTTCTGAAATGACGTCAGACGTCACATGACCCGGTACGCAGGCCAGGTTCATGTGACATCAGAAAGGAGGCCTGGCAGGATCGTGGAGAGGTAAGCAACACTGTTTGTTATGTTCTCTTACCTCTCCCAATCCACCAATCATTATACTCGGGGGTCTGCAAAGACCCCCGAGTATAACGATAGCATCTGTGGGGCCCGCGGTGTCACTTGCCGATTCTGGCTGGGCCGTAGGGGCCGTAACGACCTGTTTAAAAAAAAAAAAAGTGGTAGCGGCTGTCACTGGGCTCCCTAATGGCAGTCACCGACCATGAAGTATACAGTAGGAGTCCCAAGACGATCAAACAGTCTGAAAGGCGTCTAAAGTGTGGTTAATGGAGGCTGTCAAGTATTCCATAGTACGAACATCTTTCACCCTGGTGATTTAATTTTTAATAGTTTACTGGAAAAAAAAAACAAAAAACAAAAAAAATATATATATATATATAAACATACCAATATTGCCTAGAGACAGGCCGCCATGTTACAAGTCACCTAGACAGGCTGATAGGGGACCCTCCTAAATAGGTGTGTGGGTCTTCCATAATGTCACTGTTTTGGGGGTGGGATGGTGGAGCCTACTGACAATGTTATGTTTTGTTATTACTTTATTGCCCCCTTAGTGTTCCTCTGCCCAGGAATCATTGACTATTTGGTTATTTACTACAGAGACTACAGACACATAATCCAATTCTAGTGCTGGACATTCGTCCTACTGAATACCATGTAATGGACGATTCCCTCTCCTGGGAAGTTTATAATGAAATACAATAAGGATTAATATGTGGGAACTTTGTCCCCTTTTTATTATCATTCAATTGTTTGCTCTTTTACTGCATAAAAGAATCAATAAAAACATATGAAAGACCAATGTATTAAAAAAAAAAAAAAAAAAAAACATTACAGTGTGTCTTTACTGGGTTCCTGGTCACAGATCAGATGAACACCACCAGCGGTTGTGTGACAGGATGAGGGAACTTTAAGATCAGGCAATACCTTGGAAATCCAGGGACGTTGACGTTATCTGTGACTTCTCTCTTGTGTGAGTTTTCTGATGCCGTATAAGGGTTGAACCCTCGATAAAACATCTCCTACACAAACATATATATGGCTTCTCTCCTGTGTGAATTAAATTTTAGATGAGCCATAAAATTTGTTTTGGTGGTTAATATTTCTCACATTCTGAGATTTCATTTCTTAAAACTTTTCCCACAATTAGGACATTTAAATTGCTTCTCTCCTGTGTCAACTCTTAGATGATCCCTAAGATTTGATTTCTTATTAAAATTTTTCCCACAATCAGGACATTTAAATGGCTTCTCTCCTGTGTGAGTTCTTAGATGAGCCACAAGAGCTGATTTCTGATTAAAACATTTCCCACATTCTGAGCAAAAAAATGGCTTCTCTCCTGTGTGAATTCTAAGATGATTCCTAAGATTTGATTTCTTATTAAAAATCTTCCCACAATCAGAACATGTAAATGGCTTTTCTCCTGTGTGAGTTCTTAGATGAGCCACAAGAGTTGATTTCTGAGTAAAACTCTTCTCACAATTAGGACATTTAAATGGCTTCTCTCCTGTGTGAGTTCTTAGATGATTCACAAGATTTGTTTTCTGAGTAAAACTCTTCTCACAATTAGGACATTTAAATGGCTTCTCTCCTGTGTGAGTTCTTAGATGAACCACAAGATTTGATTTTTGAGTAAAACATTTCCCACATTCTGAACATGAATATGGCTTCTCTGCTGTGTGAATTCTTAGATGATGCCCAAGACTTGTTTTGTGAGTAAAACTCTTTCCACAACTGAGACATATAAATGGCTTTTCTCCTGTGTGAGTTCTCTGATGAGCCACAAGATGTTCTTTCTGACAAAAACACTTTTCACATTCAGAACATGAGTATGGCTTCTCTCCTGTGTGAACTCTTTTATGGATCTTAAGTTTTGATTTCTCGCTAAAGCATTTCCCACATTCAGAACAAGAAAATGGTTGTTCATCTCTCTCAATTCTCTCAGGCCACAAATGAATAGATTCCTTATCCAATAACTCCTCCTGTGTATGTCCAGTTATTGTTTTGCCAATTGGTGATTGACTCGAAAAAGGTTCCTCATGACCAGCAGTATCAGTGGATGGATCTCCACTGTGAAGGACTACATGTACATCAGTGGATGAATCTCCTCTGTGAACGTCTAGGGGTACATCAGTGGATGGGTCTTCGCTGTGAGGGACTACAGTTACATCAGTGGATGGATCCCCGCTGTGAGGGACTATGGGTACATCAGTGGATGGATCTCCGCTGTGAAGGACTACAGGTACATCAGTGGATGGATCTCCACTCTGAAGGACTATGGGTACATCAGTGGATGGATCTCTGCTGTGAAGGTGTAGGGGTACATCAGTGGATGGATCTCTGCTGTGAGGGACTATGGGTACATCAGTGGATGGATCTCCGCTGTGAAGGACTACAGGTACATCAGTGGATGGATCTCCACTCTGAAGGACTATGGGTACATCAGTGGATGGATCTCCGCTGTGAAGGACTACGGGTACATCAGTGGATGGATCTCCACTCTGAAGGACTACAGGTACATCAATGGATAGATCTCTGCTGTGAAGGACTATAAGTACATCAGTGCCTTGAAGATTTACAGGTACATCAGTGGATGGGTCTTCTCTGTGAAGGACTACGGGTACATTAGTGGATGGATCTCTGCTCTTAAGGACTACTGGTACATTAGTGGATGGATCTCCGCTGTGAAGGACTACGGGTACATCAGTGGATGGATTTCCACTCTGAAGGAATATAGGTACATCAATGGATAGATCTCTGCTGTGAAGGACTATAAGTACATCAGTGCCTTGAAGATTTACAGGTACATCAGTGGATGGGTCTTCTCTGTGAAGGACTACGGGTACATTAGTGGATGGATCTCCGCTGTGAAGGACTACAGGTACATCAGTGGATGGATCTCCGCTGTGAAGGACTACGGGTACATCAGTGGATGGATCTCTGCTCTTAAGGACTACGGGTACATTAGTGGATGGATCTCCGCTCTGAAGGACTACGGGTAGATTAGTGGATGGACTTCCATTGTGAAGGACTATGGGTACATTCGGGGTTATTAAGTTATCTTGTGTGGTATTGTGATCTTCTGCTTCATGATAAGGAGATAAAATGAGATGTCCATCTGACCTTCGCATCCCGTCTACACCTGAAAAAAGACACAAATGTAATTTTCCTAAACAAAACTTGACTTGATTTTTTTTATTTTTTATTAAGCAATGACGTTTTATTGAGATAATAAGCAAGGAAACGAGACAATAATAAACAATGAAACATATAATGACATGGAAAATAACATGATAATGTACGATTGTAGTAGATAAATCACATGTACTTTTATAATGGCAAAGATGGACCTTAGAAAAGAGGTTTTTGAGTTTGTCATTTGCACGGGTCCCAGATTGTAATCTCTTGTAGACAGAACACTTAAATATTTCTATCCAGACCAGGGGTGTAACTAGCAAAGACTGGGCCCCTAACACCAAATAAAGTCTGCAGCATTTACTTACTGCTGTCTGCTCCTGGGTCCTCTCCTCTCTGGGCGGCACTGCACTGGTCCTCAGGCCGGGCGAGTGGATGCATACCGATTCTTTGTGACTTTTGACCTAAAAATAAATAACATCAAAAACAAAACAGACAAATTTTACAAAGGCAAAAAACTGGCAGAAATAAAAAAAAATACAGTACGAAGGAAAATGGTAAGAGTAAGTTCACACAGAGGAAATTGGAGACGAATTTCTTATGAATCAGCCACAAATTCCATCCTAAATCTGCTTCCCATTGTATAATTAATTGGAGCCAGAGACCGAAGCAGGACGCTGAAAAAAATAAGTGCCCTGCTCGATCTTTCTGTGGATCCCATGGACAATTCTTCTAAATCGGACATTAAAAAAAAAGAATGTATACAATGGTTTGTTTGTAATTATATATATCTTTAAAAAAACTAAGAATTTTTGATGAAATTGCCGGCACAGCTAATAGCCGGTTTTAGAAATGCGTCAGATGTCTGTGTGATGTGAGGGAGTGCGGATTTCGTTCACTACTCTTAGAGGTGGCTGAGTAGAGCTGATAGTTTATGGGCCAGACTATTAGCACCTCTATTATTGAGAATTAGGGCTTGGAGCCATCATAGCCCTTAGGCCCCTTTCACACGGGAAGCGGATTAGCAGATTTTGGTCCCGAGAGTGACACAGGAAGCCACGTCACAATAGGGCCAAAATGCGCCTGCCGCGACTGTCAGATGCCATGAGCCTCCAGAGTAGGCTCAAATGAATATGCCTAGACCGGAGGGTGCTGCTGCGAGGTGGACGCCAGGGCTGAATCAACCGCGGAATCCACCTGAAGAAAGGACAGCTCGTGACTCAAAAAAAGTAAGTTGGTGGTCTACATAGACCTCCATTGTGAGGGGGCAGATTATGACGTGGATTCAGCGCCATAATCCGCCCCCTCTTGCCCCGTGTGAACGGGAGCTTAGTAGGCAAGTTATTTTATGTAGCCCTATAGTATCCGCAGTGTCATCCACTTACAGCATCAATATTTTATTTTACCATTTGGATGAAGTGGTTGTGATTGATCTTTCGAGTCCTATATTAGATCTGATAACTCGAACGAGAAAAATCAAGACAACACCGAGCTGCATATGGTACAATATCTTCCGATACTAGAGAAATGGGATAGATAGGTAAAACTCTCACCTTGGTTACTTGTGATCAACTTGTGCACATTGGAAGTGATTAGCAGTGGGTTCCTCTCTGGGTGGATAAAGCTGCAGGATCAGTTATCACCCTAAGGTGTCAAGAAGGTGCCAATAGACCAGGAGCAGAACTCGCATTGGGTCAGAGGAAAGGAACCGCGCTTCACCCAAGAAAATCCAATAGCGAACTTCTTTATTCATCAACACAACACACTACGCATTTCACGCTATCTGATTCATATACACTTCTAAAGGGGTCTATACTCCGAAACGTGTAGAGTGTTATGTGTTGATGTTGACATTTGCATACTGGTTAAAACCGGTATTTCTAAGGAATGGCGCCACGAAGACCACGTCTAAAGGTAAGAGACGAATAGCCTTTCTTAAGGCTATTCCAACGTGGTAATTAGAAAAAATGTTGCTTTAGTGGTAGAACCCCTTTAATCCTAGCAGGCTTCGGGCCTATATGGTACTGCTAGCACAGGCTTTGGGCCTATATGGTAATATACCAGACCACGTGACGTCTGGATAACTCGAACGAGTTATCTGATTAACATCAGATCCCAGAGAGGTAAGTAACATTGTTTATTATGTTCCCTCACCTTCCCTGGGGCTCCGATTATTATACTCAGGGGTTTGAAAAGACCCCCAAGTATAATAATAGCAGCAGTGGAATCGTGGCCTGGCCTGGGCCTATTCACTGCCGGCCTCCGCGGCCTATAGTACAAGGGGAAGAGGTGTGGCGCTGGTTCCTGGCTGCGGCACGGGGCCCCAGGCGGTTGCCCGGCCCTGGATCTGCCCCTGGGTCTGATCACTAATGCTAATGCATTGCAAATTACTGGTGCTTCTGCAGAGAGCAGCCCCAATATAAAAAAAAATTACAGACAGGCCTGGGAACCTTCAAAAGGCTGTTATGGTAATGGGACACCAGCCCCAGAGCTTGCTGCAGGTGCCAGTGGCGTATCAGTCAGGCTTGAGGTGCAGAGGGCGTTAAGGCCCACGATCAGTGTGGGCACTGATCGAGGGCATTAGCTCCAGCTGTCTACTGTATAATGGTGTATGTCATGTGGGTATTAAGAATGAAGGACCTGGATACCCTGGCAGACGTTATGGGCCATCCTGTCCCATTTTCTCCTCAAATTTGCTTATTTGACATTCTGGATGAGGAGACCTGGTACCATCATGCACGGATATTTCTCCAAGAAAGTTTATTCTATGCCAGAAAGGCTATTGCCCTGCGGTGGATGGCCCCTCGGTCCCAGTCGGTGTCTCAATGGCGCAAATTGGTTAATTCGATCCTCCCCTTTAACAAAATTATATACAAAGGCAGGGGCTGCCCTCAGAAATTTACTAAGATTTCGGGGATGTGGTGTGCTTCCTCCGCCACCCAATATTCTGCTCCCTCCATGCGTTCAGCATTAGGCGCTTATGTACCTTGAGAAGAGACGTCTGCTGGGTGGATCCGTTGCCCCTTATCTATAGGTGAAATTGTGTATTTGCTGACACTGTAGTGACCTTCTGTTTTTGCTTTTTTCTCTGCTCGTGGTGGAAGGGCGAGGGTGGGATGGTGGCGTGGCATTTCTTTGATTGTTTATTGTTGTTTATTGGGGTTTTTTCTCTGTTTTATTCTTTTTGCTGTTCTGTACATGTTTTTCTTGATTACCCTGTTTATTTTGTTGCATCTCCTTCAATAGAACGAGTTTAAAAAAAAAAAGGACCTGCTAGCTTCTATTAGCTAATATGTGTCATACAATGTGATATAAAGGCAGTTCATTGACGTGGAAGCCAGTGGTGCTGTGTATGTTTTTGTGAATATGTGGAGAATGGTAGGTTCTAGAGATGAGCGAATATGGTCGATCGAATACCCCGGCCGCATAGTTCCCGGCGGCAGGGAAGGTGGAAGGGGTAGTAAAAATTTGAAGCCCTGAATGTATTTTGCACCGGGAGCTATGCAGCTGAGGTATTCGATCGAGCATATTTGCTCATCTCTAGTAGCTTCTCATGTACTAAATTTGGAACAGATTGGTCCAGTCATTATATCCTATTACTATTATAAAAGGTGAAAGTTTGGATGTTTGTTCCTCAATCACAGCCAAACGGCTGAATGGATTTTGGGGAAATTTCACACACATACACATATTGACCAGGAAAAGGTAGTAGGCTATTTTAAATGGGGTCACTCACCCCAAATCGCCACTGTGACCCTCCAAAGAACCCTCCGGCACGGCTTTAGCAGCTGGCATTCCGCCAGCGCTGGTCTGTGCACGCACCTCCTATTGGTGCATGGCAGGCTGTGGGCGGGCTCTGGAGCCAGGGCTGTGGCACCATAGGTTGGGGGCTGAAGGTGAGCATTCCAATTCAGCAGGGACACAGTGAGGAAGATTGCGGCAGCCCACATGGTCCCGGCGCGGCAGCTATCCCAGGCCACCTACACACTTCGCGAACGGCTAAGGAAGAGGCTGCTGCACCTGAAACACCACATAAAAGGTCAGTGCAGTGGGTACAGGGGGTTGGGGAGGGGGTGACCCAGGGGAAGGGTGTCCCTAGGTCGGTGTCCCCAGGGATCAACCACATTCCCCAGTTTCATGTCCCCCCACCCCCCCTACATCAGCCCCAGTGTAGTTGGACTCACCTTGCCATGCTCCCCCGCCGCTCTCTCCGCTCGCTCACTGCACATAGATGTCGGGCAGCTGGCTGTATATGGCAGGTAGACTGCAATAATATTCTGCAATGAACTGTATAATACCGGCGCCTCTATTGCAGTCTACCTGCCTAGGCTGCAATAGAAGCGAAAGACTGACAGGCCAGGGAGGCAGTGCAAGGCTTCCGGCTGTCATAGCAACCTGACGCCAGTCCCCGCTCTGCCTCATATATGCCACCCGCAGCCAGCCGCCCGACACCTATGTGCAGTGAGCGAGCGGAGAGAGCGTGGCAAGGTGAGTCCAACTACACTGGGGCCGATGTAGGGGGGGGGGGGGACATGAAGCTGGGAGCAGAGATGGGTGGACAAGAAACTGGGGGCAGAGATGGGGGGGGACAAGAAACTGGGGGCAGAGATGGGGGGGGCAAGAAACTGGGGGCAGAGATGGGGGGGACAAGAAACTGGAGGCAGAGATGGGGGGGACAAGAAACTGGAGGCAGAGATGGGGGGGACAAGAAACTGGAGGCAGAGATGGGGGGGACAAGAAACTGGAGGCAGAGATGGGGGGGACAAGAAACTGGAGGCAGAGATGGGGGGGACAAGAAACTGGAGGCAGAGATGGGGGGGACAAGAAACTGGAGGCAGAGATGGGGGGGACAAGAAACTGGAGGCAGAGATGGGGGGGACAAGAAACTGGAGGCAGAGATGGGGGGGACAAGAAACTGGAGGCAGAGATGGGGGGGACAAGAAACTGGAGGCAGAGATGGGGGGGACAAGAAACTGGAGGCAGAGATGGGTGGACAAGAAACTGGGGGCAGAGATGGAGGGACAAGAAACTGGAGGCAGAGATGGGGGGGACAAGAAACTGGAGGCAGAGATGGGGGGGACAAGAAACTGGAGGCAGAGATGGGGGGGACAAGAAACTGGGGGCAGAGATGGGGGGGACAAGAAATATAAGCGGTCCAGCACCACCGCCAAGCTGCAGACAAAGTCGCGGGTAACTGCTAGTAGAGACATAAATTGCCCAAGCAAGAAAAAAAGACAAAAACAAAAAAACACCGCATTTTTCCTAAAAGTGCTAGATATGTAATACCCCAAAGCCAAGGCCACACATTGTGGAAAGGCAACAAAGGAAAGAGATTTCATGTAACCTCATCCAAAGAAAACCGTGGAGAATGTAGGATGATAGACTGGGGGCAAAGCAGCAAAATGCAAAAAGAATGTAAAATCTAAGAATTTTTGCAGCATTTTTTTCTGTATTTTTAGCTGGGATTCACTATGTGGAGCTTTACCCTTAGGCCGGGGGCCCCCATATGGCGTAAACGCAGCAGAAAAAACAGCAGCGATTTACAGTCCTTGAACTGCTGATAGGATTCACTAGGATTCAGTCATTACTTTTTGCAGCAGCCACATATTAGTTGAAGGTCAGGAGAGATTTATAAATACATTACAATTTGTGTATTTTTGTTGAATTTTTATTCACTTTTGTTGCATTTCCTGGATTTTTATTTTTTTTTGGGGGGGGGGAAATCACAGCATGTTATAGGCCTGAGATTTGTTTCTCAGTGGTTTTTCATAGGCGACTTTATAGGGCAAAAAAGTCTCTAAAGTTTATTTCATGCTCAAAAAACTCCCAGAAAGACCGGTGTAAATAGAGATGAGATCACAGGTCTGTCTATTATAAGACGATGAAATATCCTGTCACTAGCTCAGCCTAGACCCAGAATCCTCCGGTTATATTAACCCATTTCTATCCTTCTTATATACAGACCGAAAAGATCTACAAATATTCTTATGTCATCTTGTTTTTAGAGTACCATGTTTAACCCCCCCCCCCAAAACATAAAAAAAAAACCCTTTACCAATATATACCGCAATGTGTGAAACCTCCTCTCCCCACATCCTACCAACACAGTCCTATGTAGGGCAACATTCACACCACTATTAAAAATGGCAGCAAATTATAAGGATGGAATGGTCGACTCTTATCCCAGCCATGTTACATCGGTTACTCCGCCATATATTGGAGCCCTCATAGAGTTAAGTCTATAGACAGATACATGGAAATGGAGACCAATAAGACACGTCCTAACCTACAGTCTGATGGACGATCTTTACTTCCACTTTCTTACATACCCACCAATAAATATACAAACCCACAGAACAATATCCCTCCTCGCCCCCTACAACAGCTATAGGGGGTGCAGAGGTGGCGATCACTACCGGACCCTGGAGGGGGCCACAGACTTCTCTACCCCATAAGAAAATACTAGTATTATAGATAACACATGGCAAGTGGGGCCCCAGTACAGATTTTGCATTGGGGCTCACGAGCTTTAGGTTAAGCCTCTGCTCTAAAAACATATAATCCTAAAAGTAAAAAAAAAAAAAAAAAGTCCCTTCCCCCCTTCAGCAATATTCAATGGACAATCCGATACACAAAACCTTGTTACCCCTCCAACAGTCCCATGTAAAATCACCAGTCTCACCCCAAGAAACCTCTCACCTGTCTCGTCCCCTGTACACACCTGTAGCCGAGCACTGCTGCACCTTGTTATGGCCACAGTCCTGCCTAATACACAGTTGTCTCTGGTAGGTATGATGTCACGAGAAGGGGTGGGGCCTCTCAGAAGAAGAGGAGGGGCCTATAGTCCAGAGGGGGTGGGAGGGTAATAAGTTGGGGCAGATGAAAAATATTAGGGATCTAAACCCAAAATGAATCTTGGGAGGTTCTCCAGTTTCTAGTTATGGATTGTATAGTAAGATGGTGGCATTTCACACACAGTGTTGTCTGCGATGGGCCGCGGCAGGTAAATTGCTTCACTGCGGCAGTTTTCACTTATGGGGGGTCTCTGGCTGTGTAAGGTGGTGTGGACAACCAGGAAAGGGTTAAACCCATGTTCTATATCAATTTGTGAGTAGAGTAAGAGCGCAGTCCTGGTAAGTCAGTGACCACAACATCGCGGGGGAAGGGTTATATGTGTACCTATACATACCTCCCAACTTTTGAACAACAGAAAGAGGGATAAAATGTGCGGTGCGCATAGTGCGCCACAGCAAAAAGTAGCCCCGCCCACTTTTATGTTGACTCCGCCCATTATCATTCATTTTTCATGTACCCCGACACAATATAATCCTCCTCCAGTCACCTGTACATTATATGTCTCCACATTGTATTGTTCCTTTCTAACTTCCCCACAGTATTAAGTCCCTCTCCTGGTGCTGGATAAGCTGGAGGGTGACATTAACAATGGGGGTAGGTGGAGGGGGCAATAAATAAATGGCAGATGAAGTGGGACATTAAACTTTGGGCAACTAAAAGCAGATATTAAACCATAGGGGTAGCTGGAGGGTGACATTAAACTGGGGGCAACTAGAGGCAGACAGGTCCCCCTCCAGCTCCTCCCATGGTTTAATGCCCTCTCCAGTTGTTCCCCAGTTTGAGTGCCCCCTTTATCTGCTGTATTTCATGTCCCCTCCTCAATCTCTACCCCCGGTTTCATCTCCCCCCCCCTCCATTTCTCCCTCAGTTTCATATCCCCTTTCATCTGCCCCAGTTTTATATCCTCCCTCCTTCTCTGTCCCCAGTATAATGACAAACATACACACAGACACACACAGACAGACAGACACAAACAGACACACACACACAGACACACACTCTCTCTCCATCCTGCATTTCACATCCCCCCTTCCCTCTCCCTTCTCAGTACCTTACCCGGATCTCTTCTCTCTTCACTGCACGGGACACTGACCCGCCCATCTGGTCACGTGAGCGTGTGATGTCACACAAGGTCCTTGAACCATAATAAAGCGTTCCTCTGATCACCGCAGCCTCTTATCTGTTATATGAACAGGCGGTGATCGGAGGAATGATTGCTCAGTAAATCATTAAAGGGACATAGTGGGACATGTAGGGAGCGGAGCGGGATGGCGGGACGGGGGTAGGAAAGCGTGAGTGTCCCGCAGAAATTGGGATAGTTGGGCGGTATGCCTACATGTCCTGCCGTATCTCATCTTGTATCCAGACTCCAGGTGTAACATCTGTGGTAAATGTACTGCTATATACCATACAGAGCCTGTATATACCTCCATGTCCTGCCGTATCTCATCTTGTATCCAGACTACAGGCCCGGCTGTAACATCTGTGGTAAATGTACTGCTATATACCATACAGAGCCTGTATATACCGCCATGTCCTGCCGTATCTCATCTTGTATCCAGACTAAAGGGCCGGCTATAACATCTGTGGTAAATGTACTGCTATATACCATACAGAGCCTGTATATACCTCCATGTCCTGCCGTATCTCATCTTGTATCCAGACTAGAGCCTCCCTGTCCAGTTTTCCCCAATAACCTTCTCCTTATGTTATATAGGACACCTATAACTTTTATATTTCCTTGTACAGACCTGTTGCGTCTTGTTTTGTGGAAATGCAGAACTTTGTATTTATAACACTTTGGGAATTGTCTGACATTTTGATCTCTTTTTATAAAATTTCTGAGGAAGCCGTAACGGTATATAAATGGCAGTTCGGCCAAATAGATTATTTTCTCCTGCTATAATGTTCACCATATGGGCTAACTATTTTATATGCTTATAGTTTTGGTATTTTCAGAAGAGGGGATATCTAATGTGTGTGATTTTGTTTATTGGCACTGCCTGGTATAAAGTGGGTCCAAAGGTGCACGACCGGGTACTGGCAGATACAAATGTGACAAGTAAAAACTGTCAAATTCTGGAGATTGCCCAAGACAAAAACTGATAGTCCACTAGTGTAATACAGGCCATGATTGTGGGGATATTACACTCCCTGGCCAAAAAACAAGTCGCGAGTGTTAATATTTAGTTGGGCCACCATGAACACGAATAACAAGACGCATCCGTCTCGGCATGGAGTCTATAATGTTCTGTAGTGTAGACTCAGGGATTTTGATCCAATTCTCGAGTATCAGGGAGCCCAGGTTACGCAGATTCGTTGGGGGTGGTGAGTGACAGCGCAGGTTCCTTTCCAGCACATTCCAGTGTTTCGTGTGCTTGTCGTCGCACCCGGACACGACCATCACTCTGGAACAATGTGAAACGTGATTCATCTGACCACATCACCTTTCTCCACTGCTCTAGGGTCCAATCCTTGTGGTCTCTTGCAAATGACAGGCGCCGTCGTTTGTTGGTCTCTGTCACCAATGGCTTTCGTGTGGCGACACAACTGTTGAGACCCATTCCTTTGAGTTCTCGTCGCATTGTTCGCTCCAAAATGTGTCGCTCCGTCGAGTTGAACATCTATGTGAGCTCAAAGGTGGTTTTCCGGCGGTTATTCTTCACCAGTCGCTTTAGGGACCTACGACCTCGAGTTTTGAGTATAGTCTTACGCCCACACTTTCCACAGTTGGAGGGGGGTTCTCCATCATCTCGCCATGCTCGTATGTTACGCTGAACAGTTCTCTGTCCGATACCAGTTACTTCGGCTATCTCCTTGGTCGATTTGTTGGCCTGACGCAATCCAATGACTTGCCCCTTCTGGAAGGCACTAACATCTCTTCCTCTGGTAGCTCTTCCGTTGCTAGACATCGCTTCACACCTTTAATTATGATCTGCACTTGACAGGCTACAGCTCAATTATATATATTCAAGAATATATGCAAATTCCTGTCATGAACAGTTCAGAATTATATCAGGGGTGGAACGGTACCTTGTTGCACAAGGCGACTTTTTTTTTTGGCCAGGCAATGTATAACCTGCTGATACCTCTGATATTGGGTGATAACAGAGAACAGTGAGTGAGTGCTGCAATCCTGTGAGAATGGTGTATGTCAATGAGGCGGCGCCGGAGAGTTCTCTCACAGCATTGGGAACCCCCAGTGCTGCGAGAGAACTCATTTGTACATCTAAAGGTAGAAGATGAATAACTAGAGATGAGCGAACACTAAAATGTTCGAGGTTCGAAATTCGATTCGAACAGCCGCTCAATGTTCATGTGTTCGAACGGGTTTCGAACCCCATTATAGTCTATGGGGAACAGATACTCGTTAAGGGGGAAACCCAAATCCGTGTCTGGAGGATCACCAAGTCCACTATGACACCCCAGGAAATGATGCCAACACCTCTGGAATGACACTGGGACAGCAGGGGAAGCATGTCTGGGGGCATCTAACACACCAAAGACCCTCTATTACCCCAACATCACAGCCTAACAACTACACACTTTACACACTCAATACCACCTCTCTGACAGTAGGAAAACACCTTGAAACATGTGTATTTGGCACTTGCAGTGAGGAGAGCTTGTCACCAGCAGTGAATTTGGCCCTTGTAGTAAGTTGAGGTTGGCACCAACATTTGTTTTGAAAATCAGGGTGGATTGAGCCTCTAACCAGCAGAGTTTGGGCAAATTCATGGTGGAGGGAGCCTCTAAAAACCCCAGTTTGGACCAATTCATGGTGGAGGGAGCCTCTAACCAGCCCAGTTTGGGCAAATTCATGGTGGAGGGAGCCTCTAAACAGGCCAGTTTGGGCAAATTCATGGTGGAGGGAGCCTCTAACCAGCCCAGTTTGGACCAATTAATGGTGGAGGGAGCCTCTAAACAGCCAAGTTTTGGGAAATTCATGGTGGAGGGAGCCTCTAACCAGCCCAGTTTGGACCAATTCATGGTGGAGGGAGCCTCTAAACAGCCCAGTTTGGGCAAATTCATGGTGGAGGGAGCCTCTAAAAAACCCAGTTTGGACCAATTCATGGTGGAGGGAGCCTCTAACCAGCCCAGTTTGGACCAATTAATGGTGGAGGGAGCCTCTAAACAGCCAAGTTTGGACCAATTCATGGTGGAGGGAGCCTCTAAAAACCCCAGTTTGGACCAATTCATGGTGGAGGGAGCCTCTAACCAGCCCAGTTTGGGCAAATTCATGGTGGAGGGAGCCTCTAAACAGCCCAGTTTGGGCAAATTCATGGTGGAGGGAGCCTCTAACCAGCCCAGTTTGGACCAATTAATGGTGGAGGGAGCCTCTAACCAGCCCAGTTTGGACCAATTAATGGTGGAGGGAGCCTCTAACCAGCCCAGTTTGGACCAATTAATGGTGGAGGGAGCCTCTAAACAGCCAAGTTTTGGGAAATTCATGGTGGAGGGAGCCTCTAACCAGCCCAGTTTGGACCAATTCATGGTGGAGGGAGCCTCTAAACAGCCCAGTTTGGGCAAATTCATGGTGGAGGGAGCCTCTAAAAAACCCAGTTTGGACCAATTCATGGTGGAGGGAGCCTCTAACCAGCCCAGTTTGGACCAATTAATGGTGGAGGGAGCCTCTAAACAGCCAAGTTTGGACCAATTCATGGTGGAGGGAGCCTCTAAAAACCCCAGTTTGGACCAATTCATGGTGGAGGGAGCCTCTAACCAGCCCAGTTTGGGCAAATTCATGGTGGAGGGAGCCTCTAAACAGCCCAGTTTGGGCAAATTCATGGTGGAGGGAGCCTCTAACCAGCCCAGTTTGGACCAATTAATGGTGGAGGGAGCCTCTAACCAGCCCAGTTTGGACCAATTAATGGTGGAGGGAGCCTCTAACCAGCCCAGTTTGGACCAATTAATGGTGGAGGGAGCCTCTAAACAGCCAAGTTTTGGGAAATTCATGGTGGAGGGAGCCTCTAACCAGCCCAGTTTGGACCAATTCATGGTGGAGGGAGCCTCTAAACAGCCCAGTTTGGGCAAATTCATGGTGGAGGGAGCCTCTAAAAAACCCAGTTTGGACCAATTCATGGTGGAGGGAGCCTCTAACCAGCCCAGTTTGGACCAATTAATGGTGGAGGGAGCCTCTAAACAGCCAAGTTTGGACCAATTCATGGTGGAGGGAGCCTCTAAAAACCCCAGTTTGGACCAATTCATGGTGGAGGGAGCCTCTAACCAGCCCAGTTTGGGCAAATTCATGGTGGAGGGAGCCTCTAAACAGCCCAGTTTGGGCAAATTCATGGTGGAGGGAGCCTCTAACCAGCCCAGTTTGGACCAATTAATGGTGGAGGGAGCCTCTAACCAGCCCAGTTTGGACCAATTAATGGTGGAGGGAGCCTCTAACCAGCCCAGTTTGGACCAATTAATGGTGGAGGGAGCCTCTAAACAGCCAAGTTTTGGGAAATTCATGGTGGAGGGAGCCTCTAACCAGCCCAGTTTGGACCAATTCATGGTGGAGGGAGCCTCTAAACAGCCCAGTTTGGGCAAATTCATGGTGGAGGGAGCCTCTAAAAAACCCAGTTTGGACCAATTCATGGTGGAGGGAGCCTCTAACCAGCCCAGTTTGGACCAATTAATGGTGGAGGGAGCCTCTAAACAGCCAAGTTTGGACCAATTCATGGTGGAGGGAGCCTCTAAAAACCCCAGTTTGGACCAATTCATGGTGGAGGGAGCCTCTAACCAGCCCAGTTTGGGCAAATTCATGGTGGAGGGAGCCTCTAAACAGCCCAGTTTGGGCAAATTCATGGTGGAGGGAGCCTCTAACCAGCCCAGTTTGGACCAATTAATGGTGGAGGGAGCCTCTAACCAGCCCAGTTTGGACCAATTAATGGTGGAGGGAGCCTCTAACCAGCCCAGTTTGGACCAATTAATGGTGGAGGGAGCCTCTAACCACCCCAGTTTGGACCAATTCATGGTGGAGGGAGCCTCTAACCAGCCCAGTTTGGACCAATTCATGGTGGAGGGAGCCTCTAAAAAACCCAGTTTGGACCAATTCATGGTGGAGGGAGCCTCTAAACAGCCCAGTTTGGGCAAATTCATGGTGGAGGGAGCCTCTAACCAGCCCAGTTTGGACCAATTAATGGTGGAGGGAGCCTCTAAACAGCCAAGTTTTGGGAAATTCATGGTGGAGGGAGCCTCTAACCAGCCCAGTTTGGACCAATTAATGGTGGAGGGAGCCTCTAAACAGCCAAGTTTTGGGAAATTCATGGTGGAGGGAGCCTCTAACCAGCCCAGTTTGGACCAATTCATGGTGGAGGGAGCCTCTAAACAGCCAAGTTTGGACCAATTCATGGTGGAGGGAGCCTCTAAAAACCCCAGTTTGGACCAATTCATGGTGGAGGGAGCCTCTAACCAGCCCAGTTTGGGCAAATTCATGGTGGAGGGAGCCTCTAAACAGCCCAGTTTGGGCAAATTCATGGTGGAGGGAGCCTCTAACCAGCCCAGTTTGGACCAATTAATGGTGGAGGGAGCCGCTAAACAGCCCAGTTTGGGCAAATTCATGGTGGAGGGAGCCTCTAAACAGCCCAGTTTGGACCAATTCATGGTGGAGGGAGCCTCTAAAAAACCCAGTTTGGACCAATTCATGGTGGAGGGAGCCTCTAAACAGCCCAGTTTGGGCAAATTCATGGTGGAGGGAGCCTCTAACCAGCAGAGTTGTGGGAAAGCAGGGTGGAGGGAGCCTCTAACCAGCAGAGTTGGTGGAAATCAGGGTGGAGGGAGCCTCTAACCAGCAGAGTTGGGGGAAATCATGTTGGAGGGAGCCTAGTATTAGCAGAATTGTGCAACGCTTATGGTGGATGAGTATGAGGATGCGGAGGAATTGGAGAGGTTGAGTACAGACATGGAGTTTCATGTTGGGGTGCTTTACACAGGTGGGCACAAAAATGAAGGCTCTATCCAGTGGTGGTTCATTTTTATCAAAGTGAGCCGGTCGGCACTCTCAGCTGACAGACGGGTGCGCTTGTCAGTGATGATGCCACCGGCTGCACTGAACACCCTCTCAGATAGGACGCTGGCGGCAGGACAGGACAGCACCTCCAAGGCATATAGGGCAAGTTCAAGCCACAGGTCCAACTTCGACACCCAATACGTGTAGGGCGCAGAGGGGTCGGAGAGGACAGGGCTGTGGTCGGAAAGGTATTCCCGCAACATGCGCCTATACTTCTCACGCCTGGTGACACTAGGACCCTCCGTGGCGGCACTTTGGCGAGGGGGTGCCATCAAGGTGTCCCAGACCTTAGACAGTGTGCCCCTCGTTTGTGTGGACCGGTGAGAACTTGGTTGCCTACTGGAGGAACTGCCCTCCCTGCCGCCAACGTCACATGCTGGAAACATCTCCATCATATTCTGCACCAATTGCCTGTGGCAAGCATTGATGCGATTGGCCCTCCCCTCTACCGGAATAAAAGACGAGATGTTGTTTTTATACCGGGGGTCAAGGATAGCAAAGATCCAGTACTGGTTGTCCTCCATGATTTTGACAATACGCTTGTCGGTTGTAAAGCACCCCAACATGAACTCAGCCATGTCTGCCACAGTGTTAGTTGGCATGACTCCTCTGGCCCCACCGGAAAGTTCAATCTCCATTTCCTCCTCATCCTCCATGTCTACCCATCCGCGCTGCAACAATGGGACGATTCGAAGTTGCCCGGAAGCCTCCTGTATCACCATCACATCATCGGACAACTCTTCTTCCTCCTCCTCCTCCTCCATTAAACGCAGTGAAGCGGACAGATGTGTGGACCTACTCTCCAGCTGTGACGGATCGGATGCTATCCCTAACTCCTCTGTGTGATCTGAGTTATCCCTGATGTCAATCAGGGATTCTCTCAGAACACACAAGAGCGGGATTGTAAGGCTCACCATCGCATCCTCAGAGCTCACCCTCCTTGTGGACTCCTCAAAGACCCGTAGGATGTCACAAAGGTCTCTCATCCATGGCCACTCATGGATGTGAAACTGAGGCAGCTGACTTTGTGGCACCCTAGGGTTTTGTAGCTGGTATTCCATCAAAGGTCTCTGCTGCTCAACCACTCTATTCAACATCTGAAACGTTGAGTTCCAGCGTGTGGGGACGTCGCACAAAAGCCGGTGTTGTGGCACATGCAGGCGTTGCTGGAGAGATTTTAAGCTAGCAGCGGCTACTGTCGACTTGCGAAAGTGGGCGCACATGCGCCGCACTTTCACCAGTAGCTCTGGAACATTGGGGTAGCTCTTTAGGAAACGTTGCACCACTAGGTTGAAGACGTGGGCCAGGCATGGAACATGTTGGAGTCCGGCAAGCTCCAGAGCTGCTACCAGGTTCCGGCCGTTATCACAAACGACCATGCCTGGGCCCAGGTGCAGCGGCTCAAACCATATTGCCGTCTCATCGAGGAGGGCATCCCTCACCTCGGAGGCAGTGTGCTGTCTGTCCCCCAAGCTGATCAGCTTCAGCACAGCCTGCTGACGTCTACCAACGCCAGTGCTGCAACGTTTCCAACTCGTAGCTGGGGTCAATCTAACAGCGGAGGAGGAGGCGGTGGCGGAGGAGGAGGCGGTGGCGGAGGAGGAGGCGGTAGAGGAGGAGGAGGAGGGGGGTGTTCTTCTCGTGTCCCTGCCAGGAATGTTAGGCGGGGAGACGAGGTACACCGGGCCAGTTTGGGAAGCAGTCCCAGCCTCAACTACATTCACCCAGTGTGCCGTCAGTGAAATGTAGCGTCCCTGTCCGCATGCACTTGTCCACGCGTCTGTGGTCAAGAGGACCTTTGTGCAAAGCGCGGAACTAAGGGCCCGCCTGATGTTGAGTGACACGTGCTGGTGCAAGGCGGGGACGGCACACCGGGAGAAGTAGTGACGGCTAGGGACGGCATAGCGAGGTGCCGCAGTTGCCATCAGGTCCAGGAAGGCGGGAGTTTCAACAAGCCGGAACGCCAACATCTCCTGGGCCAGCAGTTTAGCGATGTTGGCGTTCAAGGCTTGCGCGTGTGGGTGGTTAGCAGTGTATTTCTGCCGCCGCTCCAATGTCTGAGAGATGGTGGGTTGTTGTAAAGAAACGCCTGATGGTGCCTTTGATGGTGCAGGAGAAGGAGATAAGACAGGACCAGGGGAGGATGAGGTAGAAGTCAACAAAGTGGCGGAGGCAGATGAAGTGGTGTCCTGGCTCGTCCTCTGGAGTGCATCGCCAGCACAGTCAGCAGTGGCAGTGGCAGAGGCAGAGGCAGTGGCAGAGGCAGTGGCGTGAACGGCAGGCGGCCTTTGTCCTGCCGTTGCTGCCTGCCACTGATTCCAGTGCTTGGATTCCAAATGACGGCCCATTGAAGTGGTGGACAGGTTGCTCTTCTCAGAGCCCCTAATCAATTTCGAGAGGCAAATTGTGCAGACAACACTATATCTGTCCTCGGCGCATTCCTTGAAAAAACTCCACACCTTCGAGAAACGTGCCCTCGAGGTGGGAGTTTTTCAGGGCTGGGTACGAACTGGAACATCTTGGGAGATTCCGGGTGTGGCCTGGCTTCGCCTAAGCTGCTGACCTCTGCCTCTGCCTCTAGCTACCCTTTTTGGTGCTGCACCTGCCTCAACATCCACATTACTTTCCCCGCTTGACATCCCCCCTGTCCAGGTCGGGTCAGTGTCCTCATCATCCACCACTTCCTCTTCCAACTCCTGTCTCATCTCCTCCTCCCGCACAATGCGCCGGTCAACTGGATGCCCTGACGGCAACTGCGTCACATCATCGTCGATGAGGGTGGGTTGCTGGTCATCCACCACCAAATCGAACGGAGATGGAGGAGACTCTAGTGTTTGAGCATCTGGACACAGATGCTCCTCTGTTAGGTTCGTGGAATCGTGACGTGGAGAGGCAGGTTGAGGGACAATGAAAGGAGCGGAGAACAGCTCTGGGGAGCAGGGACAGTTTGGGTTATTGTTCTGTAAAGCTTCGGAATTTTGGGAGGAAGGAAGACAAGACTGTTGGGTAATAGGAGGAGAGGAGGCAGAGTCTGACTGGCTGCTGGACAATGTGCTGTAAGCATTCTCTGACAGCCATTGCAAGACCTGTTCCTGGTTCTCGGGCCTACTAAGGTTTGTACCCTGCAGTTTAGTTAATGTGGCAAGCAACCCTGGCACTGTGGAGTGGCGCAATGCTTGCTGCCCCACAGGAGTAGGCACGGGACGCCCTGTGGCTTCACTGCTACCTTGCTCCCCAGAACCATTCCCCCGACCTCGCCCACGGCCTCGTCCACGTCCCTTTCCGGGAGCCTTGCGCATTTTGAATTCCTAGTTAGAAATTGGCACTGTATACCAGTAGTAAAAATTGTGGGTGCACGTAACCCCAATATATTCTTTGAATTCCCAGTCAGACACTGGCACTATATGGCAGTAGCAAGAAATGAGGGTATTTGTATTCCCAATATACTCTTTGAATTCCCAGTCAGACAATGGCACTGTATACCAGTAGTAAAAATTGTGGGTGCACGTAACCCCAATATATTCTTTGAATTACCAGTCAGAAACTGGCACTATATGGCAGTAGCAAGAAATGAGGGTATTTATAACCCCAATATATTCTTTGAATTCCCAGTCAGACAATGGCACTGTATACCAGTAGTAAAAATTGTGGGTGCACGTAACCCCAATATATTCTTTGAATTACCAGTCAGAAACTGGCACTATATGGCAGTAGCAAGAAATGAGGGTATTTGTATTCCCAATATACTCTTTGAATTCCCAGTCAGACAATGGCACTGTATACCAGTAGTAAAAATTGTGGGTGCACGTAACCCCAATATATTCTTTGAATTACCAGTCAGAAACTGGCACTATATGGCAGTAGCAAGAAATGAGGGTATTTATAACCCCAATATATTCTTTGAATTCCCAGTCAGACAATGGCACTGTATACCAGTAGTAAAAATTGTGGGTGCACGTAACCCCAATATATTCTTTGAATTACCAGTCAGAAACTGGCACTATATGGCAGTAGCAAGAAATGAGGGTATTTGTATTCCCAATATACTCTTTGAATTCCCAGTCAGACAATGGCACTGTATACCAGTAGTAAAAATTGTGGGTGCACGTAACCCCAATATATTCTTTGAATTACCAGTCAGAAACTGGCACTATATGGCAGTAGCAAGAAATGAGGGTATTTATAACCCCAATATATTCTTTGAATTCCCAGTCAGACAATGGCACTGTATACCAGTAGTAAAAATTGTGGGTGCACGTAACCCCAATATATTCTTTGAATTCCCAGTCAGAAACTGGCACTATATGGCAGTAGCAAGAAATGAGGGTATTTGTATTCCCAATATACTCTTTGAATTCCCAGTCAGACAATGGCACTGTATACCAGTAGTAAAAATTGTGGGTGCACGTAACCCCAATATATTCTTTGAATTACCAGTCAGAAACTGGCACTATATGGCAGTAGCAAGAAATGAGGGTATTTATAACCCCAATATATTCTTTGAATTCCCAGTCAGACAATGGCACTGTATACCAGTAGTAAAAATTGTGGGTGCACGTAACCCCAATATATTCTTTGAATTACCAGTCAGAAACTGGCACTATATGGCAGTAGCAAGAAATGAGGGTATTTGTATTCCCAATATACTCTTTGAATTCCCAGTCAGACAATGGCACTGTATACCAGTAGTAAAAATTGTGGGTGCACGTAACCCCAATATATTCTTTGAATTACCAGTCAGACACTGGCACTATATGGCAGTAGCAAGGAATGAGGGTATTTGTATTCCCAATATACTCTTTGAATTCCCAGTCAGACAATGGCACTGTATACCAGTAGTAAAAATTGTGGGTGCACGTAACCCCAATATATTCTTTGAATTCCCAGTCAGAAACTGGCACTATATGGCAGTAGCAAGAAATGAGGGTATTTGTATTCCCAATATACTCTTTGAATTCCCAGTCAGACAATGGCACTGTATACCAGTAGTAAAAATTGTGGGTGCACGTAACCCCAATATATTCTTTGAATTACCAGTCAGAAACTGGCACTATATGGCAGTAGCAAGAAATGAGGGTATTTATAACCCCAATATATTCTTTGAATTCCCAGTCAGACAATGGCACTGTATACCAGTAGTAAAAATTGTGGGTGCACGTAACCCCAATATATTCTTTGAATTACCAGTCAGAAACTGGCACTATATGGCAGTAGCAAGAAATGAGGGTATTTGTATTCCCAATATACTCTTTGAATTCCCAGTCAGACAATGGCACTGTATACCAGTAGTAAAAATTGTGGGTGCACGTAACCCCAATATATTCTTTGAATTCCCAGTCAGACACTGGCACTATATGGCAGTAGCAAGAAATGAGGGTATTTGTATTCCCAATATATTCTTTGAATTCCCAGTCAGACAATGGCACTGTATACCAGTAGTAAAAATTGTGGGTGCACGTAACCCCAATATATTCTTTGAATTCCCAGTCAGACACTGGCACTATATGGCAGTAGCAAGAAATGAGGGTATTTGTATTCCCAATATATTCTTTGAATTCCCAGTCAGACAATGGCACTGTATACCAGTAGTAAAAATTGTGGGTGCACGTAACCCCAATATATTCTTTGAATTCCCAGTCAGACACTGGCACTATATGGCAGTAGCAAGAAATGAGGGTATTTGTATTCCCAATATATTCTTTGAATTCCCAGTCAGACAATGGCACTGTATACCAGTAGTAAAAATTGTGGGTGCACGTAACCCCAATATATTCTTTGAATTCCCAGTCAGACACTGGCACTATATGGCAGTAGCAAGAAATGAGGGTATTTGTATTCCCAATATATTCTTTGAATTCCCAGTCAGACAATGGCACTGTATACCAGTAGTAAAAATTGTGGGTGTATATAGCCCCAATTCTATTGCTAGGGGACTTGCAGGGTATTTCTGGGGTGAAGGTGGGGGGGCACACCGTTGGAACGGGTATCGGGGTATATATCGGGTATACGGGAATACACTGACAGTGTATTCCATTCAGGATCCTGGGAAAGCTGGGTTGCGGCGATTGAGCCCGTCAGTGCCACGTTACACTGACAAGCTTCTCCCTGGAATTTAGCTCTTATAAGAGCTGTTGGTTGTCTTCTCCTTCCTATCCTAGCCTGTCCCTGCCTACCCAGAATCTAAGCCCTAGCTAGCTGGACGGAAACCTCCGTCCTCGGTGAATTGCAAGCTCAGAATGACGCGAAGCTGGGCGTCGCTGTTCTTTTAAATTAGAGGTCACATGTTTTCGGCAGCCAATGGGTTTTGCCTACTTTTTTCAACGTCACCGGTGTCGTAGTTCCTGTCCCACCTACCCTGCGCTGTTATTGGAGCAAAAAAGGCGCCAGGGAAGGTGGGAGGGGAATCGAGTAATGGCGCACTTTACCACACGGTGTTCGATTCGATTCGAACATGCCGAACAGCCTAATATCCGATCGAACATGAGTTCGATAGAACACTGTTCGCTCATCTCTATGAATAACCTTTCGTACGGCTGTTCCTACGTGATAGGCAGAAAAATTGAGTTTAAATGATAGGATTCCTTTGGCCAATTTTCAGCTTTTGTTCCCGGGACAAATTGTACTTGATAATGGAATTATTTAATACTCTGTATAATGTACTCGGAGGCAGGAAAAAAACTTCTGAATGAAGAGGTAAAGTGCGATGTAGTAAAGTTACCAATATTCTGCAGATCAGTAGGATCACGGCAATGCCAAATTTTTATAGTTATCATGTTTGAAAGAAAAACTTTGTAAAGGTCAAAAATTTCCTCAAGTCGACATTTTTTGACACCTGTAGCTTTTACAGACTTTTACTGCAAACACTGCTGGGTAAGAAGAGTCTAATTATACAAGATCCATGTAGTTTTTAAAAAATATATATTTTAGGGGAATATCTCAAGGTTTGATAATTTTTTTGTTCAATGTTTTTCTTAAACGATTTGCTCATTTAGAAGTTTTTTCCACTCCAGTATTCACCATATGGAATACATATTATCATAGTTTAATAGTTCTGGCATTTTCAGATGTGGGTGTGCCCAAGTGCTTAAAAATAAATGTACCCTGTTTTCCCTAAAATAAGACATCCCCCAAAAGTAAGGCATGGGGGAGGTTTTGTTAAATTGCCTAATATAAGGCACCCCCGAAAATAAGACATCCCCAAAAACACTGCAGCCGGCAGAACACTGTGCACGATGTTCCGTGTGCACAGGTATGCCGGCTGCTGCCTCTGCTGTGATACCACTGTTCCTGCTGCTGTAAGATGAGCTGGGAAAGCATCGTATGCTACGGGGAGTCCACTCTCCCAGCTCATCCCACAGCAGCCGGAACAGTGGTATCACAGCAGAGGAGGCAGCCAGCTTTCCTGTGCACACAGAGCACAGCGTTCAGCCGGCTGCAATGCCCACTAAGTGAGGCTCTCCGGCACAACCGCCAGAAGCCTCGCTAATCTCTGCTAAGCCCCGCCAACCACTTCCACCACCGTGACCAACAGCAGCACCAGCGCTGCTATGAAGATGGGGAAGGTAACTAGCATACCTCCCCCCCCCCACCACCTCTTGCACCACCTACAACCGGCAGGCATGCCGGCACTCCGTTAAGGAAGCGCCGGCATGACTGCCGATTGTTCCCCGCTCCAGCCGCTCCATAAGACAACCCCCGAAAATAAGACAGGTCATATATTTCGGAAGAGAATTTAATATAAGACACTGTCTTATTTTCGGAGAAACAGGGTAAAGATGGGCAAACCCCAGAAGATTTGTCTTATCCTGTGTTGCTTTGTCAGCACTGGCAAGAATCCAAAAGGAACTTCCCCGCCCAGCGCTGCCCTGGATAAGCCTGTGGGCGGCCCCGCCCCCCTCTCCGAGCCACCAATGAATGGAAAGTCCCTTGAGGGGGAAGGGGGGAACCCTGGACACACGGCCGCTCAATATCCAGCTAGCTTATGCAGCCAGCCCGCTTGCATACCTTTTCTGAGTGTCCTCGCGGCATCTGGCGCTCCTCTGACACAAGGACGCTTGGAGTGACGCCGGCTCAATTACAGGCCTCAGCGGTGACTCCGGGTACATGGCATTATAGAAAAGCACCAGAAGCCAAAAGGAGGAAGACAGAGCGATGGACGCCCAAAGGAGAGAAGAGGAAACAGAAGGTGAAAAGAACTCTATTTTTGTCACCTCACCTGCACCTTCATCTATTATACTCTGGTTCTGAAGAGACCCCAGAGTATAATTTACTGGCGGAAGCAATTTTAGTTTGGCAGAGACAAATCTGTTAAAAATTTGGAATATTCACGTTGCATCCAGTTTGTTGCGAACTAATTTACCCATCTCTATTTATTTAGTTTTTAGTTTTTTTTAAACTGTAATTTTTATTGAGATTTTTTAACAAAGAATATGGTACAAACAGAAAAAACACATACAATAAGAAATATTAATCCAGTCAACGATGAAATGTAACAAACCAAGGAAAGAAGAGGGGAGGGGAGGAGGGGTTAAGGGCAGGGAGTCACAGACCATGAAGTATACAGTAGGAGTCCCAGGACGACCAAACAGTCTGGAAGGCGTCTAAAGTGTGGTTAAGGAAGGCCGTCATGTATTCCATACTATGAACATCTTTCACCCTGGTGATTTAGTTTTTAATAGTTTACTGGAAAAAAAAAATCAACAAAATATAAAACACCAATATTACCTACAGACAGGCCGCCATGTTACAAGTCACCTAGACAGGCTGGTAGAGGACCCTCCTAAATGGGTGAGTGGGATGGTGGAGCCTACTGACAATGTTATGTTATTACTTTATTGCCCCCTTAGTGTTCCTCTGCCCAGGAATCATTGACTATTTGGTTATTTACCACAGAGACTACAGACACATAATCCAATTCTAGTGCTGGACATTCGTCCTACTGAATACCATGTAATGGACGATTCCCTCTCCTGAGAACTTTATAATGAAATACAATAAGGATTAATATGTGGGAACTTTGTTCACTTTTTATTATCATTCAATTGTTTGTTCTTTTACTGCATAAAAGAATCAATAAAAACATATGAAAGACCAATGTATTAAAAAAAAACAAAAACATTACAGTGTGTCTTTACTGGATTCCTGGTCACAGATCAGGTGAACACCACCAGCAGTCGAGTGACGGGATGAGGGAACTTTAAGATCAGGCAATTCCTTGAAAATCCAGGGACGTTGACATTATCTGTGACTTCTCTCTTGTGTGAGCTTTCTGATGCCGTATAAGGGATGAACTCTGGAGAAAACATCTCCTACACAAACATATATATGGCTTCTTTACCATGTGAATTAGATCTTAGATGAGCCACAAAATTTGTTTTGGTGGTTAATATTTCTCACATTCTGAGATTTCATTTCTTAAAACTTTTCCCACAATTAGGACATTTAAATTGCTTCTCTCCTGTGTCAACTCTTAGATGATCCCTAAGATTTGATTTCTTATTAAAAATTTTCCCACAATCAGGACATTTAAATGTCTTCTCTCCTGTGTGAGTTCTTAGATGAGCCACAAGATGTGATTTAGTCTTAAAACTCTTCTCACAATTAGAGCATGTAAATGGCTTCTCTCCTGTGTGAATTCTTAGATGATCCCTAAGATTTGATTTCTTATTAAAAATTTTCCCACAATCAGGACATTTAAATGGCTTCTCTCCTGTGTGAATTCTTAGATGAGCCACAAGAGTTGATTTCTGAGTAAAACATTTCCCACATTCTGAGCAAGAAAATGGCTTCTCTCCTGTGTGAGTTCTTTGATGATCCACAAGATGTGATTTAGTCTTAAAACTCTTCCCACAATTAGAGCATGTAAATGGCTTCTCTCCTGTGTGAGTTCTTAGATGAGCCACAAGAGCCGATTTCTGATTAAAACATTTCCCACATTCTGAGCAAGAAAATGGCTTCTCTCCTGTGTGAGTTCTTTGATGACCCACAAGATGTGATTTAGTCTTAAAACTCTTCCCACAATTAGAGCATGTAAATGGCTTCTCTCCTGTGTGAATTCTTAGATGATCCCTAAGATTTGATTTCTTATTAAAAATTTTCCCACAATCAGGACATTTAAATGGCTTCTCTCCTGTGTGAGTTCTTTGATGATCCACAAGATGTGATTTAGTCTTAAAACTCTTCCCACAATTAGAGCATGTAAATGGCTTCTCTCCTGTGTGAGTTCTTAGATGAGCCACAAGAGCCGATTTCTGATTAAAACATTTCCCACATTCTGAGCAAGAAAATGGCTTCTCTCCTGTGTGAGTTCTTTGATGATCCACAAGATGTGATTTAGTCTTAAAACTCTTCCCACAATTAGAGCATGTAAATGGCTTCTCTCCTGTGTGAATTCTTAGATGATCCCTAAGATTTGATTTCTTATTAAAAATTTTCCCACAATCAGGACATGTAAATGGCTTCTCTCCTGTGTGAATTCTTAGATGAGCCACAAGAGCTGATTTCTGATTAAAACATTTCCCACATTCTGAGCAAGAAAATGGCTTCTCTCCTGTGTGAGTTCTTAGATGAGCCACAAGAGCTGATTTCTGATTAAAACATTTCCCACATTCTGAGCAAGAAAATGGCTTCTCTCCTGTGTGAGTTCTTTGATGATCCATAAGATGTGATTTCGTCTTAAAACTCTTCCCACAATTAGAGCATGTAAATGGCTTCTCTCCTGTGTGAGTTCTTAGATGAGCCACAAGAGCTGATTTCTGATTAAAACATTTCCCACATTCTGAGCAAGAAAATGGCTTCTCTCCTGTGTGAATTCTTTGATGATCCCTAAGATTTGATTTCTTATTAAAAATCTTCCCACAATCAGAACATGTAAATGGCTTCTCTCCTGTGTGAGTTCTCTGATGAACCTCAAGATGTTCTTTCTGACGAAAACACTTTTCACATTCAGAACATGAGTATGGCTTCTCTCCTGTGTGAACTCTTTTATGGATCTTAAGTTTTGATTTCCTGCTAAAGCATTTTCCACATTCAGAACAAGAAAATGGTTGTTTATCTCCACTCTGAAGGACTACGGGTACATCAGTGGATGGATCTCTGCTGTGAGGGACTATGGGTACATCAGTGGATGGATCTCCACAGTGAAGGACTACGGGTACATCAGTGGATGGATCTCTGCTGTGAGGGACTATGGGTACATCAGTGGATGGATCTCCGCAGTGAAGGACTACGGGTACATTAGTAGATGGATCTCTGCTGTGAAGGACTACGGGTACATCAGTGGATGGATCTCCGCTCTGAAGGACTACAGGTACATCAATGGATGGATCTCCGCTGTGAAGGACTACTGGTACATTTGTGGATGGATCTCTGCCGTGAAGGACTACGGGTACATTAGTGGATGGATCACCGGCTTGAAGATTTACAGGTACATTTGTGGATGGATCTCTGCTCTGAAGGACTACGGGTACATTAGTGGATGGATCTCTGCTCTGAAGGACTACGGGTACATTAGTGGATGGATCTCTGCTCCTAAGGACTACGGGTACATTAGTCGATGGATCTCTGCTCTGAAGGACTACGGGTACATTAGTGGATGGATCTCTGCTCTGAAGGACTACGGGTACATTAGTGGATGGATCTCTGCTCTGAAGGACTACGGGTACATTAGTGGATGGGTCTCTGCTCTGAAGGACTACGGGTACATTAGTGGATGGATCTCCGCTCTGAAGGACTACGGGTAGATTAGTGGATGGACTTCCATTGTGAAGGACTACTGGTACATTAGGGGTTATTAAGTTATCTTGTGTGGTATTGTGATCTTCTGCTTCATAATAAGGAGATAAAATGAGATATCCGACCTTCGCATCCCGTCTACACCTGAAAAAAAGACACAAATGTAATTTTCCTAAACAAAACTTGACTTGATTTTTTTTTTTATTAAGCAATGAAGTTTTATTGAGATAATAATCAAGGAAACAAGACAATAATAAACAATGAAACATAATGACATGGAAAATAACATGATAATGTACGATTGTAGTAGATAAATCACATGTACTTTTACAATGGCAAAGATGGACCTTAGAAAAGAGGTTTTTGAGTTTGTCATTTGCACAGATCCCAGATTGTAATCTCTTGTAGACAGAACACTTAAATATTTCTATCCAGACCAGGGGTGTAACTAGCAAAGACTGGGCCCCTAACACCAAATAAAGTCTGCAGCATTTACTTACTGCTGTCTGCTCCTGGGTCCTCTCCTCTCTGGACGGCACTGCACTGGTCCTCAGGCTGGGCGAGTGGATGCATACCGATTCTTTGTGACCTTTGACCAAAAAATAAATAACATCAAAAACAAAACAGACAAATTTTACAAAGGCAAAAAACTGGCAGAAATAAAAAAAAAAATACAGTGCGAAGGAAAATAGTAAGAGTAAGTTCACACAGAGGAAATTGGAGACGAATTTCTTATGAATCAGCCACAAATTCCATCCGGAATCTGCTTCCCATTGTATAATTAATTGGAGCCAATCACTGAAGCAGGACGCTGAAAAAAATAAGTGCCCTGCTCGATCTTTCTGTGGATTCCATGGACAATTCTTCTAAATCGGACATTAAAAAAAAAAAAAAAAAAAATGTATATAATGGTCTGTTTGTAATATATATATCTTAAAAAAACTAAGAATTTTTGATGAAATTACCGGCACAGCTAATAGCCGGTTTTAGAAATGCGTCAGATGTCTGTGTGATGTGAGGAAGTGCAGATTTTGTTCACTACTCTTAGAGGTGGCTGAGTAGAGCTGATAGTTTATGGGGCAGACTATTAGCACCTCTATTATTGAGAATTAGGGCTTGGAGCCATCATAGCCCTTAGGCCCCTTTCACACGGGAAGCGGATTAGCAGATTTTGGTCCCGAAAGTGACACAGGAAGCCACGTCACAATAGGGCCAAAATGCGCCTGCCACGACTGTCATGGCTTCTAACAGTCGCGGCTTTCCCCTCCAGAGTAGGCTCAAATGAATGTGCCTAGACCGGAGGGTGCTGCTGCTAGGTGGACGCCAGGGCTGAATCAACCGCGGAATCCACCTGAAGAAAGGACAGCTCGTGACTCGAAAAAATTAAGTTGGTGGTCTACATAGACCTCCATTGTGAGGGGGCGGATTATGATGTGGATTCAGCGCCATAATCCGCCCCCTCTTGCCCCGTGTGAACGGGATCTTAGTAGGCGAGACCTTCACTCAAGATTTAGTGGAGACAAAATTCATGAATAGTGGCAAGTTATTTTATGTAGCCCTATAGTATCCGCAGTGTCATCCACTTACAGCATCAATATTTTATTTTACCATTTGGATGAAGTGGTTGTGATTGATCTTTCGAGTCCTATATTAGATCTGATAACTCGAACAAGAAAAATCAAGACAACACCGAGCTGCATATGGTACAATATCTTCCGATACTAGAGAAATGGGATAGATAGGTAAAACTCTCACCTTGTTTACTTGTGATCAACTTGAGCACATTGGAAGTGATTAACAGTGGGTTCCTCTCTGGGTGGATAAAGCTGCAGGATCAGTTATCACCCTAAGATGTCAAGAAGGTGCCAATAGACCAGGATTAGACCTCGCATTGGGTCAGAGGAAAGGAACCGCGCTTCACCCAGGAAAATCCAATAACGAGCTTCTTTATTCATCAACACATAACACACTACGCATTTCACGCTATCTGATTCATATACACTTCTAAAGGGGTCTATACTCCGAAACGCGTAGTGTGTTATGTATTGATGAATACAAAACTTAGTAATTGGATTTTCCTGGGGGAATCGCGGTTCCTTTCCTCTGACCCAATCCGGGGTCTGAGGATGGACCACAAACCTTGTTTAGGGAGATATCTTGGTTGGTGTATACATGCATCTATAGGTGGATCTTAGAGTCATATGCACCGTGTGTTCTCCATGTGACCATATGAGTCAAACTATTAATGTATATAATTGTAGACAGAATACCAGATAGAAGACCACAATCCTTCCAGACTTCAGTAAAATATAACTTTTAATCCATGCTTGTTAAAATTCCAGAAAAGACATAAAAATGTGAAAAAGTAGGAAAACGCGAAAATAAGTGCATTATAACCCGCTAATGCGTTTCAGGAGTGTATTGTCCCTTAATCATAGCCATTATGATATGTTCTGGAGCATTAAGGGACAATACAGTTTTTAAGTACTTATTTTCGCGTTTTCCTACTTTTTCACATTTTTATGTCTTTTTCTGGAATTTTAACAAGCTGAAGGGTCCACTGTGGTCCCTGCAACCTCTACTATGCCCCACAGTGGCCCCCCAGCAACCTCTATTATGCCCCACAGTCTAGTGTGCCACTGTGGGGCATAATATAGGCTGCAGGAGCCGCTGTGGTATATATATGTGTGTGTGTGTATATTGCTGCCTAGAACTCATTTGCATACTGGTTAAAACCGGTATTTCTAAGGAACGGCGCCGCGGAGACCACGTCTAAAGGTAAGAGACAAATAGCCTTTCTTAAGGCTATTCCGACGTGGTAATTAGAAAAAATGTTGCTTTAGTGGTAGAATCCCTTTAATCCTAGCAGGCTTCGGGCCTATATGGTACTGCTAGCACAGGCTTTGGGCCTATATGGTAATATACCAGACCACGTGATGTCTGGGTATTACCATATAGGCCCGAAGCCTGCTAGGATTAACATCGGATCCCAGAGAGGTAAGTAACATTGTTTATTATGTTCCCTCACCTTCCCTGGGGCTCTGAAAATACCCCCGAGTATAATAATAGCAGCAGTGGGATCGTGGCCTGGCCCAGGCCTATTCACTGCCAGCCTCCGCGGCCTATAGTACAAGGGGAAGAGGTGCGGTGCTGGTTGCCCGGCCCTGGATCCGCCCCTGGGTCCGATCACTAATGCATTGCAAATTACTGGTACTTCTGCAGAGAGCAGCCACAATATACCTGGATACCCTGCCAGAAAGTGGAGGCAGAGATGGGGGGGGACAAGAAACTGGAGGCAGAGATGGGGGGGGACAAGAAACTGGAGGCAGAGATGGGGGGGGGACAAGAAACTGGAGGCAGAGATGGGGGGGGGACAAGAAACTGGGGGCAGAGATGGGGGGGACAAGAAACTGGGGGCAGAGATGGGGGGGACAAGAAATATAAGCGGTCCAGCACCACCGCCAAGCTGCAGACAAAGTCGCGGGTAACTGCTAGTAGAGACATAGATTGCCCAAGCAAGAAAAAAAGACAAAAACAAAAAACCACTGCATTTTTCCTAAAAGTGCTACATATGTAATACCCCAAAGCCAAGGCCACACATTGTGGAAAGGCAACAAAGGAAAGAGATTTCATGTAACCTCATCCAAAGAAAACCGTGGAGAATGTAGGATGTTAGACTGGGGGCAAAACAGAAAAAACAATGAAAAATCTAAGAATTTTTGTAGCATTTTTTTCTATTATGTATTTTTAGCTGTGATTCACTATGTGGATCTTTACCCTGCGGCCCGGAGCCCCACATGGCGTAAATGCAGCAGAAAAAACAGCAGCGATTTACAGTCCTTGAACTGCTGAAAGAATTCGCTAGGATTCATTCATTCATTCATTACTTTTTGCAGCGGCCACATATTAGTTGTAGGTCAGGAGAAATTTATAAATACATTACAATTTGTGTATTTTTGTGGAATTTTTATTCACTTGTGTTGCATTTCCTGGATTTTTTATTTGGGGGGGGGGGGGCAAATCACAGCATGTTATGGGCCTGAGATTTGTTTCTCAGTGGTTTTTCATAGGCCACTTTATAGGGCAAAAAAGCCTCTAAAGTTTATTTCATGCTCAAAAAACTCCCAGAAAGACCGGTGTAAATAGAGATTAGATCACAGGTCTGTCTGTTATAAGACGATGAAATGTCCTGTCACTGGCTCAGCCTAGACCCAGAATCCTCTGGTTATATTAACCCATTTCTGTCCTGCTTATATACAGACCGAAAAGATCTACAAATATTCTTATGTCATCTTGTTTTTAGAGTACCATGTTTAACCCCCCCCCCCCCCAAACATAAAAAAAAAAACCTTTACCAATATATACTGCAATGTGTGAAACCTCCTCTCCCCACATCCTACCAACACAGTCCTATGTAAGGCCACATTCACACCACTATTAAAAATGGCAGCAAATTATAAGGATGGAATGGTCGACTCTTCTCCCGGCCATGTTACATCGGTTACTCCGCCATATATTGGAGCCCTCATAGAGTTAAGTCTATAGACAGATACATGGAAATGGAGACCAATAAGACACGTCCTAACCTACAGTCTGATGGACAATCTTTGCTTCCACTTTCCTACATGCCCACCAATAAATATACAAACCCACAGAACAATATCCCTCCTCGCCCCCTACAACAGCTATAGGGGGTGCAGAGGTGGCGATCACTACCGGACCCTGGAGGGGTCACAGACTTCTCTACCCCATAAGAAAATACTAGTATTATAGATAACACATGGCAAGTGGGGCCCCAGTACAGATTTTGCATTGGGGCTCACGAGCTTTAAGTTAAGCCTCTGCTCTAAAAACATATAATCCTAAAAGTAAAAAAAAAAAAAGTCCCTCCCCCCCTTCAGCAATATTCAATGGACAATCCGATACACAAAACCTTGTTACCCCTCCAACAGTCCCATGTAAAATCACCAGTCTCACCCCAAGAAACCTCTCACCTGTCTCGTCCCCTGTACACACCTGTAGCCGAGCACTGCTGCGCCTTGTTATGGCCACAGTCCTGCCTAATACACAGTTGTCTCTGGTAGGTATGATGTCACGAGAAGGGGTGGGGCCTCTCAGAAGAAGAGGAGGGGCCTATAGTCCAGAGGGGGTGGGAGGGTAATAAGTTGGGGCAGATGAAAAATATCAGGGATCTAAACCCAGAATGAATCTTGGGAGGTTCTCCAGTTTCTAGTTATGGATTGTATAGTGAGATGGTGGCATTTCACACACCTGGGCCGCGGCAGGTAAATTGCTTCACTGCGGCATTCTTCACTTATGGGGGTCTCTGGCTGTGTAAGGTGGTGTGGACAACCAGGAAAGGGTTAAATACATGTTCTATATCAATTTGTGAGTAGAGTAAGAGCGCAGTCCTGGTAAGTCAGTGACCACAACATGGCGGGGGAAGGGTTATATGTATACCTATACATACCTCCCAACTTTTGAACAACAGAAAGAGGGATAAAATGTGTGGCGCGCATAGTGCGACACAGCAAAATTTAGCCCCACCCACTTTTATGTTGACTCCGCCCATTATCATTCATTTTTCATGTACCCCGACACAGTATAATCCTCCTCCAGTCACCCGTACATTATATGTCTCCACATTGTATTATTCCCTTCTAACTTCCCCACAGTATTAAGTCCCTCTCCTGGTGCTGGATAAGCTGGGGATAGTTGGAGGGGGCAATAAATAAATGGCAGATGAAGTGGGACATTAAACTTTGGGCAACTAAAAGCAGACATTAAACCGTAGGGGTAGCTGGAGGGTGACATTAAACTGGGGGCAACTAGAGGCAGACAGGTCCCCCTCCAGCTCCTCCCACGGTTTAATGCCCTCTCCAGTTGTTCCCCAGTTTAAGTTCCCCCTTTATCTGCTGTATTTCATGTCCCCTCCTCCATCTCTGCCTCCGGTTTCATCTCCCCTTTCATCTGCCCCAGTTTTATATCCTCCCTCCTTCTCTGCCCCCAGTATAATGACAAACACACAAACAGACAGACACACACACACTCTTTCTCCATCCTGCATTTCACATCCCCCCTTCCCTCTCCCTTCTCAGTACCTTACACGGATCTCTTCTCTCTTCACTGCACGGGACACTGACATGCCCACTTAGTCACGTGACCGTCTGATGTCACACAAGGTGCTTGAACCATAATAAAGCGTTCCTCCGATCACCGCAGCCTCTTATCTGTTATATGAACAGGCGGTGATCGGAGGAATGATTGATCAGTAAATCATTAAAGGGACATAGCGGGACATGTAGGGAGCGGAGCGGGACGGGGGTAGGAAAGCGTGAGTGTACCGGGGAAATTGGGACAGTTGGGTGGTATGCCTACATGCCCTGCTGTATCTCATCTTGTATCCAGACTACAGGCCCAGCTGTAACATCTGTGGTAAATGTACTGCTATATACCATACAGAGCCTGTATATACCTCCATGTCCTGCCGTATCTCATCTTGTATCCAGACTCCAGGTGTAACATCTGTGGTAAATGTACTGCTATATACCATACAGAGCCTGTATATACCTCCATGTCCTGCCGTATCTCATCTTGTATCCAGACTACAGGCCCGGCTGTAACATCTGTGGTAAATGTACTGCTATATACCATACAGAGCCTGTATATACCTCCATGTCCTGCTGTATCTCATCTTGTATCCAGACTACAGGTGTAACATCTGTGGTAAATGTACTGCTATATACCATACAGAGCCTGTATATACCTCCATGTCCTGCCGTATCTCATCTTGTATCCAGACTAGAGCCTCCCTGTCCAGTTTTCCCCAATAACCTTCTCCTTATGTTATATAGGACACCTATAACTTTTATATTTCCTTGTACAGACCTGTTGTGTCTTGTTTTGTGGAAATGCAGAACTTTGTATTTATAACACTTTGGGAAATGTCTGACATTTTAATCTCTTTTTATAAAATTTCCGAGGAAGCCGTAACGGTATATAAATGGCAGTTCGGCCAAATAGATTATTTTCTCCTGCTATAATGTTCACCATATGGGCTAACTATTTTATATGCTTATAGTTTTGGTATTTTCAGAAGAGGGGATATCTAATGTGTGTGATTTTGTTTATTGGCACTGCCTGGTATAAAGTGGGTCCAAAGGAGCACGAGCGGGTACTGGCAGATACAAATGTGACAAGTAAAAACTGTCAAATTCTGGAGATTGCCCAAGACAAAAACTGATAGTCCACTAGTGTAATACAGGCCATGATTGTGGGGATATTACACTGCCTGGCCAAAAAACAAGTCGCGAGTGTTAATATTTAGTTGGGCCACCATGAACACGAATAACAAGACGCATCTGTCTCGGCATGGAGTCTATAATGTTCTGTAGTGTAGACTCAGGGATTTTGATCCAATTCTCGAGTATCAGGGAGCCCAGGTTACGCAGATTCGTTGGGGGTGGTGAGTGACAGCGCAGGTTCCTTTCCAGCACATTCCAGTGTTTCGTGGGCTTCTCGTCACACCCGGACACGACCATCACTCTGGAACAATGTGAAACGTGATTCATCTGACCACATCACCTTTCTCCACTGCTCTAGGGTCCAATCCTTGTGGTCTCTTGCAAATGACAGGCGCCGTCGTCTGTTGGTCTCTGTCACCAATGGCTTTCGTGTGGCAACACAACTGTTGAGACCCATTCCTTTGAGTTCTCGTCGCATTGTTCGCTCCAAAATGTGTCGCTCCGTCGAGTTGAACATCTATGTGAGCTCAAAGGTGGTTTTCCGGCGGTTATTCTTCACCAGTCGCTTTAGGGACCTACGACCTCGATTTTCGAGTATAGTCTTACGCCCACACTTTCCACGGTTGGAGGGGGGTTCTCCATCATCTCGCCATGCTCGTATGTTACGCTGAACAGTTCTCTGTCCGATACCAGTTACTTCGGCTATCTCCTTGGTCGATTTGTTGGCCTGACGCAATCCAATGACTTGCCCCTTCTGGAAGGCACTAACATCTCTTCCTCTGGTAGCTCTTCCGTTGCTAGACATCGCTTCACACCTTTAATTATAATCTGCACTTGACAGGCTACAGCTCAATTATATATATTCAAGAATATATGCAAATTCCTGTCATGAACAGTTCAGAATTATATCAGGGGTGGAACGGTACCTTGTTGCACAAGGCGACTTTTTTTTTGGGCCAGGCAGTGTATAACCTGCTGATACCTCTGATATTGGGTGATAACAGAGAACAGTGAGTGAGTGCTGCAATCCTGTGAGAATGGTGTATGTCAATGAGGCGGCGCTGGAGAGTTCTCTCACAGCATTGGGAACCACCCCCAGTGCTGCGAGAGAACTCATTTGTATACAAGCGAAAAACGGGATTTTAACCGAACGGCGGCCTGGAGAAGACATCTAAAGGTAGAAGATGAATAACCTTTCGTACGGCTGTTCCTACGTGATAGGCAGAAAAATTGAGTTTAAATGATAGGATTCCTTTGGCCAATTTTCAGCTTTTGTTCCCGGGACAAATTGTACTTGATAATGGAATTATTTAATACTCTGTATAATGTACTCGGAGGCAGGAAAAAAACTTCTGAATGAAGTGGTAAAGTGCGATGTAGTAAAGTTACCGATATTCTGCAGATCAGTAGGATCACGGCAATACCAAATTTTTATAGTTATCATGTTTGAAAGAAAAACTTTGTAAAGGTCAAAAATTTCCTCAAGTCAACATTTTTTGACACCTGTAGCTTTTACAGACTTTTACTGCAAACACTGCTGGGTAAGAAGAGTCTAATTATACAAGATCCATGTAGTTTTTAAAAAATATATATTTTAGGGGAATATCTCAAGGTTTGATAATTTTTTTGTTCAATGTTTTTCTTAAACGATTTGCTCATTTAGAAGTTTTTTCCACTCCAGTATTCACCATATGGAATACATATTATCATAGTTTAATAGTTCTGGCATTTTCAGATGTGGGTGTGCCCAAGTGCTTAAAAATAAATGTACCCTGTTTTCCCTAAAATAAGACATCCCCCAAAAGTAAGGGATGGGGGAGGTTTTGTTAAATTGCCTAATATAAGGCACCCCCGAAAATAAGACATCCCCAAAAACACTGCAGCCGGCAGAACACTGTGCACGATGTTCCGCGTGCACAGGTATGCCGGCTGCTGCCTCTGCTGTGATACCACTGTTCCTGCTGCTGTAAGATGAGCTGGGAAAGCATCGTATGCTACGGGGAGTCCACTCTCCCAGCTCATCCCACAGCAGCCGGAACAGTGGTATCACAGCAGAGGAGGCAGCCAGCTTTCCTGTGCACACAGAGCACAGCGTTCAGCCGGCTGCAATGCCCACTAAGTGAGGCTCTCCGGCACAACCGCCAGAAGCCTCGCTAATCTCTGCTAAGCCCCGCCAACCACTTCCACCACCGTGACCAACAGCAGCACCAGCGCTGCTATGAAGATGGGGAAGGTAACTAGCATACCTCCCCCCCCCCACCACCTCTTGCACCACCTACAACCGGCAGGCATGCCGGCACTCCGTTAAGGAAGCGCCGACATGACTGCCGATTGTCCCCCGCTCCAGCCGCTCCATAAGACAACCCCCGAAAATAAGACAGGTCATATATTTCGGAAGAGAATTTAATATAAGACACTGTCTTATTTTCGGGGAAACAGGGTAAAGATGGGCGAACCCCAGAAGATTTGTCTTATCCTGTGTTGCTTTGTCAGCACTGGCAAGAATCCAAAAGGAACTTCCTCGCCCAGCGCTGCCCTGGATAAGCCTGTGGGCGGCCCCGCCCCCCTCTCCGAGCCACCAATGAATGGAAAGTCCCTTGAGGGGGAAGGGGGGAACCCTGGACACACGGCCGCTCAATATCCAGCTAGCTTATGCAGCCAGCCCGCTTGCATACCTTTTCTGAGTGTCCTTGCGGCATCTGACACCAGGACGCCTGGAGTGACGCCGGCTCAATTACAGGCCTCAGCGGTGACTCCGGGTACATGGCATTATAGAAAAGCACCAGACGCCACGAGGAGGAAGACAGAGCGATGGACGCCCAAAGCAGAGAAGAGAAAACAGAAGGTGAAAAGAAATGTATTTTTGTCACCTCACCTGCACCTTCATCTATTATACTCTGGTTCTGAAGAGACCCCAGAGTATAATTTACTGGCGGAAGCAATTTTAGTTTGGCAGAGACAAATCTGTTAAAAATTTGGAATATTCACGTTGCATCCAGTTTGTTGCGAACTAATTTACCCATCTCTATTTATTTAGTTTTTAGTTTTTTTTAAACTGTAATTTTTATTGAGATTTTTTAACAAAGAATATGGTACAAACAGAAAAAACACATACAATAAGAAATATTAATCCAGTCAACGATGAAATGTAACAAACCAAGGAAAGAAGGGGGAGGGGAGGAGGGGTTAAGGGCAGGGAGTCACAGACCATGAAGTATACAGTAGGAGTCCCAGGACGACCAAACAGTCTGGAAGGCGTCTAAAGTGTGGTTAAGGAAGGCCGTCATGTATTCCATACTATGAACATCTTTCACCCTGGTGATTTAGTTTTTAATAGTTTACTGGAAAAAAAAAAAAATCAACAAAATATAAAACACCAATATTACCTACAGACAGGCCGCCATGTTACAAGTCACCTAGACAGGCTGGTAGAGGACCCTCCTAAATGGGTGAGTGGGATGGTGGAGCCTACTGGCAATATTATCTTTTGTTATTACTTTATTGCCCCCTTAGTGTTCCTCTGCCCAGGAATCATTGACTATTTGGTTATTTACCACAGAGACTACAGACACATAATCCAATTCTAGTGCTGGACATTCGTCCTACTGAATACCATGTAATGGACGATTCCCTCTCCTGGGAAGTTTATAATGAAATACAATAAGGATTAATATGTGGGAACTTTGTCCACTTTTTATTATCATTCAATTGTTTGTTCTTTTACTGCATAAAAGAATCAATAAAAACATATGAAAGACCAATGTATTAAAAAAAACAAAAAAACAAAAACAAAACATTACAGTGTGTCTTTACTGGGTTCCTGGTCACAGATCAGATGAACACCACCAGCAGTCGAGTGACGGGATGAGGGAACTTTAAGATCAGGCAATTCCTTGAAAATCCAGGGACGTTGACATTATCTGTGACTTCTCTCTTGTGTGAGTTTTCTGATGCCGTATAAGGGATGAACTCTGGAGAAAACATCTCCTACACAAACATATATATGGCTTCTTTACCATGTGAATTAGATCTTAGATGAGCCACAAAATTTGTTTTGGTGGTTAATATTTCTCACATTCTGAGATTTCATTTCTTAAAACTTTTCCCACAATTAGGACACTTAAATTGCTTCTCTCCTGTGTCAACTCTTAGATGATCCCTAAGATTTGATTTCTTATTAAAAATTTTCCCACAATCAGGACATTTAAATGGCTTCTCTCCTGTGTGAGTTCTTAGATGAGCCACAAGATGTGATTTAGTCTTAAAACTCTTCCCACAATTAGAGCATGTAAATGGCTTCTCTCCTGTGTGAATTCTTAGATGAGCCCTAAGATTTGATTTCTTATTAAAAAATTTCCCACAATCAGGACATGTAAATGGCTTCTCTCCTGTGTGAATTCTTAGATGAGCCACAAGAGCTGATTTCTGATTAAAACATTTCCCACATTCTGAGCAAGAAAATGGCTTCTCTCCTGTGTGAGTTCTTTGATGATCCACAAGATGTGATTTAGTCTTAAAACTCTTCCCACAATTAGAGCATGTAAATGGCTTCTCTCCTGTGTGAATTCTTAGATGATCCCTAAAATTTGATTTCTTATTAAAAAATTTCCCACAATCAGGACATGTAAATGGCTTCTCTCCTGTGTGAATTCTTAGATGAGCCACAAGACCTGATTTCTGATTAAAACATTTCCCACATTCTGAGCAAGAAAATGGCTTCTCTCCTGTGTGAGTTCTTAGATGAGCCACAAGAGCTGATTTCCGATTAAAACATTTCCCACATTCTGAGCAAGAAAATGGCTTCTCTCCTGTGTGAGTTCTTTGATGATCCATAAGATGTGATTTCATCTTAAAACTCTTCTCACAATTAGAGCATGTAAATGGCTTCTCTCCTGTGTGAGTTCTTAGATGAGCCACAAGAGCTGATTTCTGATTAAAACATTTCCCACATTCTGAGCAAGAAAATGGCTTCTCTCCTGTGTGAATTCTTTGATGATCCCTAAGATTTGATTTCTTATTAAAAATCTTCCCACAATCAGAACATGTAAATGGCTTCTCTCCTGTGTGAAGTCTTAGATGATCCACAAGAGCTGATCTGTGAGCAAAACTCCTCCCACAGTTAGGACATTTAAATGGCTTCTCTCCTGTGTGAGTTCTCTGATGAACCTCAAGATGTTCTTTCTGACGAAAACACTTTTCACATTCAGAACATGAGTATGGCTTCTCTCCTGTGTGAACTCTTTTATGGATCTTAAGTTTTGATTTCCTGCTAAAGCATTTTCCACATTCAGAACAAGAAAATGGTTGTTTATCTCCACTCTGAAGGACTACGGGTACATCAGTGGATGGATCTCTGCTGTGAGGGACTATGGGTACATCAGTGGATGGATCTCCGCAGTGAAGGACTACGGGTACATCAGTAGATGGATCTCTGCTGTGAAGGACTACGGGTACATCAGTAGATGGATCTCCGCTCTGAAGGACTACAGGTACATCAATGGATGGATCTCCGCTGTGAAGGACTACTGGTACATTAGTGGATGGATCTCTGCCGTGAAGAACTACGGATACATTAGTGGATGGATCTCTGCTCTGAAGGACTACGGGTACATTAGTGGATGGATCTCCGCTCTGAAGGACTACAGGTACATTAGTGGATGGATCTCCGCTCTGAAGGACTACGGGTAGATTAGTGGATGGACTTCCATTGTGAAGGACTACTGGTACATTAGGGGTTATTAAGTTATCTTGTGTGGTATTGTGATCTTCTGCTTCATAATAAGGAGATAAAATGAAATGTCCATCTGACCTTCGCATCCCGTCTACACCTGAAAAAAAGACACAAATGTAATTTTCCTAAACAAAACTTGACTTGATTTTTTTTTTTTATTAAGCAATGAAGTTTTATTGAGATAATAGTCAAGGAAACAAGACAAAAATAAACAATGAAACATATAATGACATGGAAAATAACATGATAATGTACGATTGTAGTAGATAAATCACATGTACTTTTACAATGGCAAAGATGGACCTTAGAAAAGAGGTTTTTGAGTTTGTCATTTGCACGGATCCCAGATTGTAATCTCTTGTAGACAGAACACTTAAATATTTCTATCCAGACCAGGGGTGTAACTAGCAAAGACTGGGCCCCTAACACCAAATAAAGTCTGCAGCATTTACTTACTGCTGTCTGCTCCTGGGTCCTCTCCTCTCTGGGCGGCACTGCACTGGTCCTCAGGCCGGGCGAGTGGATGCATACCGATTCTTTGTGACCTTTGACCAAAAAATAAATAACATCAAAAACAAAACAGACAAATTTTACAAAGGCAAAAAACTGGCAGAAATAAAAAAAAATACAGTGCGAAGGAAAATAGTAAGAGTAAGTTCACACAGAGGAAATTGGAGACGAATTTCTTATGAATCAGCCACAAATTCCATCCGGAATCTGCTTCCCATTGTATAATTAATTGGAGCCAATGACTGAAGCAGGACGCTGAAAAAAATAAGTGCCCTGCTCGATCTTTCTGTGGATTCCATGGACAATTCTTCTAAATCGGACATTAAAACATTAGCCGGTTTTAGAAATGCGTCAGATGTCTGTGTGATGTGAGGAAGTGCAGATTTTGTTCACTACTCTTAGAGGTGGCTGAGTAGAGCTGATAGTTTATGGGGCAGACTATTAGCACCTCTATTATTGAGAATTAGGGCTTGGAGCCATCATAGCCCTTAGGCCCCTTTCACACGGGAAGCGGATTAGCAGATTTTGGTCCCGAAAGTGACACAGGAAGCCACGTCACAATAGGGCCAAAATGCGCCTGCCACGACTGTCATGGCTTCTGACAGTCGCGGCTTTCCCCTCCAGAGTAGGCTCAAATGAATGTGCCTAGACCGGAGGGTGCTGCTGCGAGGTGGACGCCAGGGCTGAATCAACCGCGGAATCCACCTGAAGAAAGGACAGCTCGTGACTCGAAAAAATTAAGTTGGTGGTCTACATAGACCTCCATTGTGAGGGGGCGGATTATGATGTGGATTCAGCGCCATAATCCGCCCCCTCTTGCCCCGTGTGAACGGGATCTTAGTAGGCGAGACCTTCACTCAAGATTTAGTGGAGACAAAATTCATGAATAGTGGCAAGTTATTTTATGTAGCCCTATAGTATCCGCAGTGTCATCCACTTACAGCATCAATATTTTATTTTACCATTTGGATGAAGTGGTTGTGATTGATCTTTCGAGTCCTATATTAGATCTGATAACTCGAACAAGAAAAATCAAGACAACACCGAGCTGCATATGGTACAATATCTTCCGATACTAGAGAAATGGGATAGATAGGTAAAACTCTCACCTTGGTTACTTGTGATCAACTTGAGCACATTGGAAGTGATTAACAGTGGGTTCCTCTCTGGGTGGATAAAGCTGCAGGATCAGTTATCACCCTAAGATGTCAAGAAGGTGCCAATAGACCAGGATTAGACCTCGCATTGGGTCAGAGGAAAGGAACCGCGCTTCACCCAGGAAAATCCAATAACGAGCTTCTTTATTCATCAACACATAACACACTACGCATTTCACGCTATCTGATTCATATACACTTCTAAAGGGGTCTATACTCCAAAACGCGTAGTGTGTTATGTATTGATGAATAAATAACTTAGTAATTGGATTTTCCTGGGGGAATCGCGGTTCCTTTCCTCTTACCCAATCCGGGGTCTGCTCCTGGTCCATCTGAGGATGGACCACAAACCTTGTTTAGGGAGATATCTTGGTTGGTGTATACATGCATCTATAGGTGGATCTTAGAGTCATATGCACCGTGTGTTCTCCATGTGACCATATGAGTCAAACTATCAATGTATATAATTGTAGACAGAATACCAGATAGAAGACCACAATCCTTCCAGACTTCAGTAAAATATAACTTTTAATCCATGCTTGTTAAAATTCCAGAAAAGACATAAAAATGTGAAAAAGTAGGAAAACACGAAAATAAGTGCATTATAACCCGCTAATGCATTTCAGGTGTGTATTGTCTCTTAATCATAGCCATTATGATATGCTCTGGAGCATTAAGGGACAATACAGTTTTTAAGTACTTATTTTCGCGTTTTCCTACTTTTTCACATTTTTATGTCTTTTTCTGGAATTTTAACAAGCTGAAGGGTCCACTGTGGTCCCTGCAACCTCTACTATGCCCCACAGTGGCCCCCCAGCAACCTCTATTATGCCCCACAGTCTATTGTGCCACTGTGGGGCATAATATAGGATGCAGGAGCCGCTGTGGTATATATATGTGTGTGTGTGTATATTGCTGCGGAGAACTCATTTGCATACTGGTTAAAACCGGTATTTCTAAGGAACGGCGCAGCGGAGACCACGTCTAAAGGTAAGAGACGAATAGCCTTTCTTAAGGCTATTCCGACGTGGTAATTAGAAAAAATGTTGCTTTAGTGCTAGAATCCCTTTAATCCTAGCAGGCTTCGGGCCAATATGGTACTGCTAGCACAGGCTTTGGGCCTATATGGTAATATACCAGACCACGTGATGTCTGGGTATTACCATATAGGCCCGAAGCCTGCTAGGATTAACATCGGATCCCAGAGAGGTAAGTAACATTGTTTATTATGTTCCCTCACCTTGCCTGGGGCTCTGAAAATACCCCCGAGTATAATAATAGCAGCAGTGGGATCGTGGCCTGGCCCAGGCCTATTCACTGCCGGCCTCTGCGGCATATAGTACAAGGGGAAGAGGTGCGGTGCTGGTTGCCCGGCCCTGGATCCGCCCCTGGGTCCGATCACTAATGCTAATGCATTGCAAATTACTGGTGCTTCTGCAGAGAGCCACAATATACCTGGATACCCTGCCAGACATTATGGGCCGTCCTGTCCCATTTTCTCCTGAAATGTGCTTATTTGGCCTTCTGGATGAGGAGACCTGGCACCATCATGCACGGATATTTCTCCAAGAAAGTTTATGCTATGCCAGGAAGGCTATTGCCCTGCGGTGGATGGCCCCTCGGTCTCCGTCGGTGTCTCAATGGCGCAAATTGGTTAATTCGATCCTCCCCTTTAACCAAATTATATACAAAGGCAGGGGCTGCCCTCAGAAATTTACTAAGGTTTGGGGGGTGTGGTGCACTTCCCCCGCCACCCAATATTCTGCTCCCTCCATGCATTCAGCATTAGGCGCTTATGTACCCTGAGGAGCGACGTCTGCCGGGTGGATCCGTTGCCCCTTATCTATAGGTGAAATTGTGTATTTGCTGACACTGTAGTGACCTTCTGTTTTTGCATTTTTCTCTGCTCGTGGTGGAAGGGCGAGGGTGGGATGGTGGCGTGGCAGTTCTTTGATTGTTTGTGTTGAGTTTTTTTCTCTGTTTTATTCTTTTTGCTGTTCTGTACATGTTTTTCTTGATTACCCTGTTTATTTTGTTGCATCTCCTTCAATAGAACGAGTTTAAAAAAAAAAGGACCTGCTAGCTTCTATTAGCTAATATGTGTCATACAATGTGATATAAAGGCAGTTCATTGACGTGGAAGCCAGTGGTGCTGTGTATGTTTCTGTGAATATGTGGAGAATGGTAGGTTCTAGAGATGAGCGAATATGGTCGATCGAATACCCCGGCCGCATAGTTCCCGGCGGCAGGGAAGGTGGAAGGGGTAGTAAAAATTTGAAGCCCGGAGTGTATTTTGCACCGGGAGCTATGCAGCTGAGGTATTCGATCGAGCATATTTGCTCATCTCTAGTAGGTTCTCATGTACTAAATTTGGAACAGATTGGTCCAGTCATTATATCCTATTACTATTATAAAAGGTGAAAGTTTGGATGTTTGTTCCTCAATCACAGCCAAACGTCTGAATGGATTTTGGGGAAATTTCACAAACACACACATATTGACCAGGAAAAGGTAGTAGGCTATTTTAAATGGGGTCACTCACCCCAAATCGCCACTGTGACCCTCCAAAGAACCCTCCGGCACGGCTTTAGCAGCTGGCATTCCGCCAGCGCTGGTCTGTGCACGCACCTCCTATTGGTGCATGGCAGGCTGTGGGCGGGCTCTGGAGCCAGGGCTGTGGCACCATAGGTTGGGGGCTGAAGATGAGCATTCCGATTCAGCAGGGACACAGTGAGGAAGATTGCGGCAGCCCACATGGTCCCGGCGCGGCAGCTATCCCAGGCCACCTACAAACTTCGCGGACGGCTAAGGAAGAGGCTGCTGCACCTGAAACACCACATAAAAGGTCAGTGCAGTGGGTACAGGGGGTTGGGGAGGGGGTGACCCAGGGGAAGGGTGTCCCTAGGTCGGTGTCCCCAGGGATCAACCACATTCCCCAGTTTCATGTCCCCCCACCCCCCCTACATCAGCCCCAGTGTAGTTGGACTCACCTTGCCACGCTCCCCCGCCGCTCTCTCCGCTCGCTCACTGCACATAGATGTCGGGCAGCTGGCTGTATATGGCAGGTAGACTGCAATAATATTCTGCAATGCACTGTTTAATACCGGCGCCTCTATTGCAGTCTACCTGCCTAGGCTGCAATAGAAGCGAAAGACTGACAGGCTAGGGAGGCAGTGCAAGGCTTCCGGCTGTCATAGCAACCTGACGCCAGCCCCCGCTCTGCCTCATATATTCCACACGCAGCCAGCCGCCCGACACCTATGTGCAGTGAGCGAGCGGCGGGGGAGCGTGGCAAGGTGAGTCCAACTACACTGGGGCCAATGTAGGGGGGGGGGGACATGAAGCTGAGAGCAGAGATGGGGGGGACAAGAAACTGGGGGCAGAGATGGGGGGACAAGAAACTGGGGGCAGAGATGGGGGGGGACAAGAAACTGGAGGCAGAGATGGGGGGGGACAAGAAACTGGAGGCAGAGATGGGGGGGGACAAGAAACTGGAGGCAGAGATGGGGGGGGACAAGAAACTGGGGGCAGAGATGGGGGGGACAAAAAACTGGAGGCAGAGATGGGGGGGGGACAAAAAACTGGAGGCAGAGATGGGGGGGACAAGAAACTGGAGGCAGAGATGGGGGGACAAGAAACTGGAGGCAGAGATGGGGGGGGGGACAAGAAACTGGAGGCAGAGATGGGGGGGGACAAGAAACTGGAGGCAGAGATGGGGGGGGGGGGACAAGAAACTGGAGGCAGAGATGGGGGGACAAGAAATATAAGCGGTCCAGCACCACCGCCAAGCTGCAGACAAAGTCGCGGGTAACTGCTAGTAGAGACATAGATTGCCCAAGCAAGAAAAAAAGACAAAAACAAAAAACCACTGCATTTTTCCTAAAAGTGCTACATATGTAATACCCCAAAGCCAAGGCCACACATTGTGGAAAGGCAACAAAGGAAAGAGATTTCATGTAACCTCATCCAAAGAAAACCGTGGAGAATGTAGGATGTTAGACTGGGGGCAAAACAGAAAAAACAATGAAAAATCTAAGAATTTTTGTAGCATTTTTTTCTATTATGTATTTTTAGCTGTGATTCACTATGTGGATCTTTACCCTGCGGCCCGGAGCCCCACATGGCGTAAATGCAGCAGAAAAAACAGCAGCGATTTACAGTCCTTGAACTGCTGAAAGAATTCGCTAGGATTCATTCATTCATTCATTACTTTTTGCAGCGGCCACATATTAGTTGTAGGTCAGGAGAGATTTATAAATACATTACAATTTGTGTATTTTTGTGGAATTTTTATTCACTTGTGTTGCATTTCCTGGATTTTTTTTATTTTTTTTTTTTTGGGGGGGGCAAATCACAGCATGTTATAGGCCTGAGATTTGTTTCTCAGTGGTTTTTCATAGGCGACTTTATAGGGCAAAAAAGCCTCTAAAGTTTATTTCATGCTCAAAAAACTCCCAGAAAGACCGGTGTAAATAGAGATTAGATCACAGGTCTGTCTGTTATAAGACGATGAAATGTCCTGTCACTGGCTCAGCCTAGACCCAGAATCCTCTGGTTATATTAACCCATTTCTGTCCTGCTTATATACAGACCGAAAAGATCTACAAATATTCTTATGTCATCTTGTTTTTAGAGTACCATGTTTAAACCCCCCCCCCCAAAACATAAAAAAAAACCCCTTTACCAATATATACTGCAATGTGTGAAACCTCCTCTCCCCACATCCTACCAACACAGTCCTATGTAAGGCCACATTCACACCACTATTAAAAATGGCAGCAAATTATGAGGATGGAATGGTCGACTCTTCTCCCGGCCATGTTACATCGGCTACTCCGCCATATATTGGAGCCCTCATAGAGTTAAGTCTATAGACAGATACATGGAAATGGAGACCAATAAGACACGTCCTAACCTACAGTCTGATGGACAATCTTTGCTTCCACTTTCTTACATACCCACCAATAAATATACAAACCCACAGAACAATATCCCTCCTCTCCCCCAGCCATCTACAACAGCTATAGGGGGTGCAGAGGTGGCGATCACTACCGGACCCTGGAGGGGTCACAGACTTCTCTACCCCATAAGAAAATACTAGTATTATAGATAACACATGGCAAGTGGGGCCCCAGTACAGATTTTGCATTGGGGCCCCAAGAGCTTTAAGTTAAGCCTCTGCTCTAAAAACATATAATCCTAAAAGTAAAAAAAAAAAAAGTCCCTTCCCCCCTTCAGCAATATTCAATGGACAATCCGATACACAAAACCTTGTTACCCCTCCAACAGTCCCATGTAAAATCACCAGTCTCACCCCAAGAAACCTCTCACCTGTCTCGTCCCCTGTACACACCTGTAGCCGAGCACTGCTGCACCTTGTTATGGCCACAGTCCTGCCTAATACACAGTTGTCTCTGGTAGGTATGATGTCACAAGAAGGGGTGGGGCCTCTCAGAAGAAGAGGAGGGGCCTATAGTCCAGAGGGGGTGGGAGGGTAATAAGTTGGGGCAGATGAAAAATATCAGGGATCTAAACCCAGAATGAATCTTGGGAGGTTCTCCAGTTTCTAGTTATGGATTGTATAGTGAGATGGTGGCATTTCACACACCTGGGCCGCGGCAGGTAAATTGCTTCACTGCGGCATTCTTCACTTAGGGGGGTCTCTGGCTGTGTAAGGTGGTGTGGACGACCAGGAAAGGGTTAAATCCATGTTCTATATCAATTTGTGAGTAGAGTAAGAGCGCAGTCCTGGTAAGTCAGTGACCACAACATGGCGGGGGAAGGGTTATATGTATACCTATACATACCTCCCAACTTTTGAACAACAGAAAGAGGGATAAAATGTGTGGCGCGCATAGTGCGACACAGCAAAATTTAGCCCCACCCACTTTTATGTTGACTCCGCCCATTATCATTCATTTTTCATGTACCCCGACACAGTATAATCCTCCTCCAGTCACCCGTACATTATATGTCTCCACATTGTATTATTCCCTTCTAACTTCCCCACAGTATTAAGTCCCTCTCCTGGTGCTGGATAAGCTGGGGATAGTTGGAGGGGGCAATAAATAAATGGCAGATGAAGTGGGACATTAAACTTTGGGCAACTAAAAGCAGACATTAAACCGTAGGGGTAGCTGGAGGGTGACATTAAACTGGGGGCAACTAGAGGCAGACAGGTCCCCCTCCAGCTCCTCCCACGGTTTAATGCCCTCTCCAGTTGTTCCCCAGTTTAAGTTCCCCCTTTATCTGCTGTATTTCATGTCCCCTCCTCCATCTCTGCCTCCGGTTTCATCTCCCCTTTCATCTGCCCCAGTTTTATATCCTCCCTCCTTCTCTGCCCCCAGTATAATGACAAACACACAAACAGACAGACACACACACACTCTTTCTCCATCCTGCATTTCACATCCCCCCCTTCCCTCTCCCTTCTCAGTACCTTACACGGATCTCTTCTCTCTTCACTGCACGGGACACTGACATGCCCACTTAGTCACGTGACCGTCTGATGTCACACAAGGTGCTTGAACCATAATAAAGCGTTCCTCCGATCACCGCAGCCTCTTATCTGTTATATGAACAGGCGGTGATCGGAGGAATGATTGATCAGTAAATCATTAAAGGGACATAGCGGGACATGTAGGGAGCGGAGCGGGACGGGGGTAGGAAAGCGTGAGTGTACCGGGGAAATTGGGACAGTTGGGTGGTATGCCTAAATGCCCTGCTGTATCTCATCTTGTATCCAGACTACAGGCCCAGCTGTAACATCTGTGGTAAATGTACTGTTATATACCATACAGAGCCTGTATATACCTCCATGTCCTGCTGTATCTCATCTTGTATCCAGACTACAGGGCCAGCTATAACATCTGTGGTAAATGTACTGTTATATACCATACAGAGCCTGTATATACCTCCATGTCCTGCTGTATCTCATCTTGTATCCAGACTACAGGCCCAGCTGTAACATCTGTGGTAAATGTACTGCTATATACCATACAGAGCCTGTATATACCTCCATGTCCTGCCGTATCTCATCTTGTATCCAGACTACAGGTGTAACATCTGTGGTAAATGTACTGCTATATACCATACAGAGCCTGTATATACCTCCATGTCCTGCCGTATCTCATCTTGTATCCAGACTACAGGTGTAACATCTGTGGTAAATGTACTGCTATATACCATACAGAGCCTGTATATACCTCCATGTCCTGCCGTATCTCATCTTGTATCCAGACTACAGGTGTAACATCTGTGGTAAATGTACTGCTATATACCATACAGAGCCTGTATATACCTCCATGTCCTGCCGTATCTCATCTTGTATCCAGGCTAGAGCCTCCCTGTCCAGTTTTCCCCAATAACCTTCTCCTTATGTTATATAGGACACCTATAACTTTTATATTTCCTTGTACAGACCTGTTGCGTCTTGTTTTGTGGAAATGCAGAACTTTGTATTTATAACACTTTGGGAATTGTCTGACATTTTGATCTCTTTTTATAAAATTTCCGAGGAAGCCGTAACGGTATATAAATGGCAGTTCGGCCAAATAGATTATTTTCTCCTGCTATAATGTTCACCATATGGGCTAAATATTTTATATGCTTATAGTTTTGGTATTTTCAGAAGAGGGGCTATCTAATGTGTGTGATTTTGTTTATTGGCACTGCCTGGTATAAAGTGGGTCCAAAGGAGCACGAGCGGGTACTGGCAGATACAAATGTGACAAGTAAAAACTGTCAAATTCTGGAGATTGCCCAAGACAAAAACTGATAGTCCACTAGTGTAATACAGGCCATGATTGTGGGGATATTACACTGCCTGGCCAAGAAACAAGTCGCGAGTGTTAATATTTAGTTGGGCCACCATGAACACGAATAACAAGACGCATCCGTCTCGGCATGGAGTCTATAATGTTCTGTAGTGTAGACTCAGGGATTTTGATCCAATTCTCGAGTATCAGGGAGCCCAGGTTACGCAGATTCGTTGGGGGTGGTGAGTGACAGCGCAGGTTCCTTTCCAGCACATTCCAGTGTTTCGTGGGCTTCTCGTCACACCTGGACATGACCAGCACTCTGGAACAATGTGAAACGTGATTCATCTGACCACATCACCTTTCTCCACTGCTCTAGGGTCCAATTCTTGTGGTCTCTTGCAAATGACAGGCGCCGTCGTCTGTTGGTCTCTGTCACCAATGGCTTTCGTGTGGCAACACAACTGTTGAGACCCATTCCTTTGAGTTCTCGTCGCATTGTTCGCTCCAAAATGTGTCGCTCCGTCGAGTTGAACATCTATGTGAGCTCAAAGGTGGTTTTCCGGCGGTTATTCTTCACCAGTCGCTTTAGGGACCTACGACCTCGATTTTCGAGTATAGTCTTACGCCCACACTTTCCACGGTTGGAGGGGGGTTCTCCATCATCTCGCCATGCTCGTATGTTACGCTGAACAGTTCTCTGTCCGATACCAGTTACTTCGGCTATCTCCTTGGTCGATTTGTTGGCCTGACGCAATCCAATGACTTGCCCCTTCTGGAAGGCACTAACATCTCTTCCTCTGGTAGCTCTTCCGTTGCTAGACATCGCTTCACACCTTTAATTATAATCTGCACTTGACAGGCTACAGCTCAATTATATATATTCAAGAATAGATGCAAATTCCTGTCATGAACAGTTCAGAATTATATCAGGGGTGGAACGGTACCTTGTTGCACAAGGCGCCTTTTTTTTTGGGCCAGGCAGTGTATAACCTGCTGATACCTTTGATAATAGGTGATAACAGAGAACAGTGAGTGAGTGCTGCAATCCTGTGAGAATGGTGTATGTCAATGAGGCGGCGCCGGAGAGTTCTCTCACAGCATTGGGAACCACCCCCAGTGCTGCGAGAGAACTCATTTGTATACAAGCGAAAAACGGGATTTTAACCCAACGGCGGCCTGGAGAAGACATCTAAAGGTAGAAGATGAATAACCTTTCGTACGGCTATTCCTACGTGATAGGCAGAAAAATTGAGTTTAAATGATAGGATTCCTTTGGCCAATTTTCAGCTTTTGTTCCCAGGACAAATTGTACTTGATAATGGAATTATTTAATACTCCGTATAATGTACTCAGAGGCAGGAAAAAAAACTTCTGAATGAAGTGGTAAAGTGCGATGTAGTAAAGTTACCAGTATTCTGCAGATCAGTAGGATCACGGCAATGCCAAATTTTTATAATTATCACGTTTGAAAGAAAAACTTTACAAAGGTCCAAAATTTCCTCAAGTCGCCATTTTTTGACACCTGTAGCTTTTACAGACTTTTACTGCATATACTGCTGGGTAAGAAGAATCTAATTATGCAAGATCACATGTAGTTGTTAAAAAAAAATATTTTAGGGGAACATCTTAAGGTTTGATAATTTTTTTGTTCAATGTTTTTCTTAAACAATTTGCTCATTTAGAAAAAAATTTCCACTCCAGTATTCACCATATGGAATACATATTATCATATTTTAATAGTTCTGGCATTTTCAGATGTGGGTGTGCCCAAGTGCTTAAAAATAAATGTAAAGATGGGCGAACCCCAGAAGATTTGTCTTATCCTGTGTTCGAACAAAGTAAACCCCTGGTTCGGTTGGAACTTGTTCAGATAGAACTGGAAGGGAAATTATTATACGCCAGGGTCTCTATAATACCTGGAGGCCCACTGGAGGTGACCAAAAAAAAACAAAACAATTTATACTCCCCTTTCAATTCCTTTTCTGGGTGTCCTCACGGCATCTGGCGCACCTCTGACACCAGGACGCTTGGAGTGACGCTGGCTCAATTACAGGCCTCAGCGGTGACTCCGGGTACATGGCATTATAGAAAAGCACCAGAAGCCACAAGAGGAGGAAGACAGAGCGATGGACGCCCAAAGGAGAGAAGAGGAAACAGAAGGTGAAAAGAAATTTATATTTGTCACCTCACCTGCACCTTCATTTATTATACTCTGGTTCTGAAGAGACCCCAGAGTGAAATTTACTGGCAGCAGCCATTTTAGTTTGGCAAAGACAAATCAGTTAAAAATTTGGAATATTCCCATTGCATCCAGTTTGTTGCGAACTAATTCACCCATCTCTAGTTAGTTTTTAATAGTTTACAAAAAAAAAAATTAAAAATCAGCAAAATAAAAACCAGTGGTTCTTAACCGATACCGAACCCACCAGTTTCGTATGCACATTCATCAAACCCTTCTTTAGTGATAAATCAAATATGATTTTTTTTTCCAAATTCAAGACATAGGTATATGTTTTTTTTTACTGGTACACAAAATGAACCGTGCATAGGTCCTAGAGTTCCATCGAACACCGGTTAAGAACCACTGATATAAACATACCAATATTACCTAGAGACAGGCCGCTATGTTTCAAGTCAACTAGACAGGCTGGTAGGGGACCCTCCTAAATAGGTGTGTGAGATGGTGGGGCCTATTGGCAAGGTTATGTTTTATTAACCCCTTCCCGCCGATGGCATTTTTTGATTTTCGTTTTTGACTCCCCTCCTTCTAAACCCCATAACTTTTTTATTTCTCTGCTCCCAGAGACATATGAGGTCTTAAATTTTTGCGGGACAAGTTTTTCTTCATGATGCCGCCATTAATTATTCTATATAATGTACTGGGAAGCAGGAAAAAAATTCAGAATGGGGTGGATTTGAAGAAAAAATGCATTTCTGCGACTTTCTTACGGGCTTTGGTTTTACGGCGTTCACTGTGCAGCCAAAATGACATGTCCCCTGAATTCTGTGTTTCGGTACGGTTCCAGGGATACCAAATTTATATGGTTTTAGTTACATTTTGACCCCTTAAAAAAAATCCAAAACTGTGTTAAAAAATTTTTTTTCTAAAAGTCGCCATATTCCGACGGCCGTAACTTTTTTTATACGTAAGTGTACGGGGATGCATAGGGTGTCTTTTTTTTGCGGGGCCGGGTGTACTTTTTAGTTCTACCATTTTCGGGAAATGTTATTGCTTTGACCACTTTTTATTCAAATTTTTATCAGAATCAAAACAGTGAAAAAACAGCGGTTTGGCACTTTTGACTATTTTTCCCGCTACGGCGTTTACCGAACAGGAAAAATATTTTTATAGATTTGTAGAGCGGGCGATTTCGGACGCAGGGATACCTAACATGTATATGTTGCACAGTTTTTAACTACTTTTATATGTGTTCTAGGGAAAGGGGGGGTGATTTGAACTTTTAATACTTTTTAATTTTTTTTTATTTTTTTTTGCATTTATTAGACCCCCTAGGGGTGTTGAACCCCAGGGGGTCTGATCACTAATGCAATGCATTACAATGCTAATGCATTGCAAAAAATCATCCTCTCTTTTGCAGGCTGCATAGACCAGCCTGCAAAAGAGAGACTTTGCAGGCAAGCCTGGGAGCCTTGTACAGGCTCCCGGCTGTCATGGCAACATGACGTCAGCCCTGGAGCATGCTCCAGGAGCCGGCGATCCCGGGAAAATTGCGCCTCCGGCGCCTTTAACCTCAGCGCCGGAGGGGTTAATGCCTCCGATCGGTCCGGGGACCGATCGGAGGCATTAGAGCTGGTTGTCTACTGCTTAAAGCAGTAGACACCCGGCGGCTATGGCGGCCGCCATAGTTACAGACCCGACATGCGCCGTACTATTACGGCGCATGTCGGGAAGGGGTTAAGTTGTTTCCTCCCCTTAGTGTTCCTCTGCCTGGGAATCATTGACTATTTGGTTATTTACCACAGAGACTACAGACACATAATCCAATTCTAGTGCTGGACATTCGTCCTACTGAATACCATGTAATGGACGATTCCCTCTCCTGGGAAGTTTCTAAGGATATACAATAAGGATTAATATGTGGGAACTTTGTCCCCTTTTTATTTTTATTCAAGTGTTTGTTCTTTTACTGCATAAAAGTAAAGCATCAATAAAAACATACAAAAGACCAATATTTAAAAAAAAAAAAAAATTACAGGGTGTCTTTACTGGATTCCTGGTCATAGATCAGGTGAACAACACCAGCGGTCGAGTGACGGGATGAGGGAACTTTAAAATTAGGCAATTTTGGAAGTTGACGTTATCTGTGACTTCTCTTGTGTGAGTTTTCTGATGCCGGAAAAGGGATGAACTCTGGGGATAACAAACATATATATATGGCTTCTTTACCATGTGAATTAGATCTTGGATGAGCCACAAAATTTGTTTTGGTGGTTAATATTTCTCACATTCTGAGATTTCATTTCCTAAAACTTTTCCCACAATTAGGACATTTATATTGCTTCTCTCCTGTGTGAGTTCTTTGATGATCCCTAATATTTGATTTCTTATTAAAAATGTTCCCACAATTAGGACATGTAAATGGCTTCTCTCCTGTGTGAGTTCTTAGATGAGCCATAAGATGTGTTTTCTGATTAAAACATTTCCCACAGTCTGAGCATGAATATGGCTTCTCTCCTGTGTGAACTCTAAGATGATTCACAAGATTTGATTTCTGAGTAAAACTCTTCTCACAATTAGGACAATTAAATGGCTTCTCTCCTGTGTGAGTTCTTCGATGAACCACAAGAGTTGTTTTCTTATTAAAACATTTCCCACATTCTGAACATGAATATGGCTTCTCTCCTGTGTGAATTCTTAGATGATGCTCAAGACTTATTTTTTGAGTAAAATTCTTTCCACAATTGGGACATGTAAATGGTTTTTCTCCTGTGTGAGTTCTCTGATGAGCCAAAAGATGTTCTTTCCGACGAAAACACTTTTCACATTCAGAACATGAGTATGGCTTCTCTCCTGTGTGAACTCTTTTATGGTTGTTAAGTTTTGATTTGTCGCTAAAGCATTTCCCACATTCAGAACAAGAAAATGGTTGTTCATCTCTCTCAATTCTCTCAGGCCACAAATGAATAGATTCCTTATCCAATATCTCCTCTTGTCTATGTCCAGTTCTTGTTTTGCCAATTGGTGATTGACTCGAAGAAGGTTCCTTGTGACCAGCAGTATCAGTGGATGGATCTCCACTGTGAAGGACTAGGGGTACATCAGTGGATGGATCTTCGCTGTGAGGGACTACGTGTACATCAGTGGATGGATCTCTGCTGTGAAGGACTACGGGTACATCAGTGGATGGATCTCTGCTGTGAGGGACTACGGGTACATCAGTGGATGGATCTCCGCTCTGAAGGACTACGGGTACATCAGTGGATGGATCTCCGCTCTGAAGTACTACGGGTACATCAGTGGATGGATCACCGCCTTGAAGATTTACAGGTACATCAGTGGATGGGTCTTCGCTGTGAAGTACTACGGGTACATCAATTGATGGGTCTTCGCTGTGAAGGACTACTGGTACATTAGGGGTTATTAAGTTATTTTGTGTGGTATTATCGTCTGTTTCATGATAAGGAGATAAAATGAGATGTCCATCTGACCTTCGCATCCCGTCTACACCTGAAAAAAAAGACACAAAATGTAATTTTCCTAAACAAAACATGACTTGATTTTTTTTTTTTTTTTTAGTAACCACTGCAGTACCGGGCTAATTTGTGGTCCAGGACCAGACACATTTTAGGTTTATTTTGTATGTGCAGTTTAGAGGGCTGTAACATTTTTCTCGCATGTCTCATTCAACTAATTTTTGCGTCTTTTTTCGGAGACACATAGGGCTTTATCTTTATGTTGTTTTTATTTTCAAATGTGTTTTATTTTTTTTATATCTGGGAAAATATAAACAAAATAGGAGGGAAATTGTGTCTGGTTTTCACTTTTTTTATTTAATAACACAAAGTGCAACTGAAAAACTTTATAAAATAGTTTTTCCTCTCCATTACGGTAACTTTTATATGGTGTCATCGGGGCGGAGCTAGAACCTTTAATGTCATTTTATTGGCGTATTATTTTACTTATTTTTTAAATTTATTTTTTTTTTAAACTTTTTTATTCATTTTTTAATATTTTTTTTTCAGATGGTGTCCCCATAAGGTCATAAGAGACCTTTGGGGACATCTGATCATTTTCTTTTTTTGTTAGGGAGGCTGAGTTCCCCTGCTACTGAGGCTGGTACATTTAGCCCCAGTTGCAGGAGGAATACAGCCTCCTGCACGCTGTATATACGGTATACAGAGCTGATCTGGGTCCTGTAGGACCCAGCAGATCTTGCAAGACGCTGCTCCTGGCGGATCACGTGACTGCCAGGTCAGAGGGCGGCCGCATCATGGCGGCACCCATAGCCGTGTATACAGCACTCATTGAGCGCTGTATACACAGCGATCGAGAAGGCAGGGAAGGGAATAAACCCTCCCTGTCTTCTCTCTGGGAGCTCCAGCTGAAGTTACAGCCGGCTCCAAGTGAAAGCAGCTGCACGATCTTGTGCAGCTGCTGTGTTCTGGCTTGGACGTACAGGTACGTCCTGTCAGAACTAGACAACCACTATCCGGACGTATATAGTCTACGGGCGGTCCGGAAGTGGTTAAGCAATGAAGTTTTATTGAGATAATAAGGAAGGAAACATATAATGACATGGACAAAAACATGATAATGTACGATTGTAGTAGATAAATCACATGTACTTTTATAATGGCAAAGATGGACCTCAGAAAAGAGGTTTTTGAGTTTGTCATTTGCACGGGTCTCAGATTGTAATCTCTTGTAGACAGAACACTTAAGTGTTTCTATCCAGACCAGGGGTGTAACTAGCAAAGACTGGGCCCCTAACACCAAATAAAGTCTGCAGCATTTACTTACTGCTGTCTGCTCCTGGGTCCTCTCCTCTCTGGGCGGCACTGCACTGGTCCTCAGGCTGGGCGAGTCGATGCATACCGATTCTTTGTGACCTTTGACCTAAAAATAAATAACATCAAAAACAAAACAGTCAAATTTTACAAAGGCAAAAAACCCGGCAGAAATAGAAAAATACAGTACGAAGGAAAATGGTAAGAGTAATTTCACACAGAGGAAATTGGAGACGAATTTCTTATGAATCAGCTACAAATTCCATCCTAAATCTGCTTCCCATTGTATAATTAATTGGAGCCAATGACTGAAGCAGGACGCTGAAAAAAATAAGTGCCCTGCTCGATCTTTCTGTGGACTTCATGGACAATTCTTCTAAATCGAACATTAAAAAAAAAATGTATACAATGGTCTGTTTGTAAGATATATATATATATATATATATATATATATATATATATATATATATATATATATCTTAACCCCTTCCCGCCGATGGCACTTTTTGACTTCCTGACCAAGCTCGATTTTTCAAAACTGACGTGTCACTTTATGTGGCAATAACTTTGGAATTCTTTAACCTACCAAAGTGATTTTGAGATTGTTTTTTCGTAACACATTGTACTTCATGTTATTGGTAAATTTTGGTTGATATGTTTTGTGTTTAATTATGAAAAAATAGGAAATTTGGTGGAAATTTTGAAAAATATGCATTTTATAAAGTATGAAATGATGTGCATTGCATACAGATAGTCAGACCGCCAAAATTATATCATAAATCTCATGTCCTAGATCTCTGCTTTATGTCGGCATCAAACTTTAGTCACCCTTTTATTTTTTACGGACATTAGAAGGTTTACAAGTGAAACAACAGTATTCAAAAATTTTCAAGAAATTTCCAAAACCCATTTTTTAAGGGACTAATCCAGTTATGAAGGGGGATTTGAAAGACCCTTGTATTAGAAACCCCCATAAATCACCCCATTTTCAAAACTGCACCTCTTAAATAAGCCAAAACATATACCTAGTATTTTAACCCTATAAGTGCTTAACAGGAATTAATACAAATTGGAGGTGAAATTTTCAAATTTGATTTTATTTTGCTAATATTTTCGTTTAGCCCTAGAATTTGCACATTCACAAGGGGTTAAAGGAGAAAACGCATCGCACAATTTGTTATGCAAGTTCTCCCGACTACCATAGTACCCCACTTGTGGGTGTAAACTAATATATGGACGCACAGCGAGACGCAGTAGGGAAGGCGCGCCTGTTTGTTGGCCGGCTGCTTAAGCCGGCCGGCTGCTGACTGAGCGTGGTGACGCTCAGCTCCGCCTCCTCCCCTCCATTCACTGCTTTGGACGCTGCGGTTGGGCGGGGTAAGGGGGCGGAGCCCCTTGGAGGGTATTTAACCTTCGGCGCTGGGCGGGGACTTCCTTTCGGATCCCCACCAGCGCCGACGGAGTTTTTTCTCCCTCCCTTCCACCCCCTTTTTGTGCCTTCATTATATTTGTTATTTATTGTTTGCATTTTACTCTTGGTTATTTAATGCTGTTTCGGTTTATTGTTTTGTATGATCTTGGTATTTATGCGATTCTCTTGTTCACTCAGGTGTCACAGCTGACAGGTTGGCAGGACCTTGTACCCTTCCCCGTACGAAATCAGTGAGAAGAGGAGAGGCGCGTCACCCGCGGAACATCTTTCACATGCCCACCCAGGAGGTGGCGGGGCATTCCGGTGACGCGTCTTACGTAGTCGTCAAGGGGTAGCAGGGTTCTGCTAATTTGTTATGTTTAATAAAGCTGTGGCCGACCCCCACAATTTAACCCATACCAGTTTGTCATGTGCCTTATTCATACTAGGTTACTCAGGTGCCGAGAGGGGAATTTTTGGGGTGTTTATGTATTACGCTCAGTCAAGGAGCTTTTAGAGGGCAGATCTGGCTGTGATCAGTTTCAGGCACCATGTCGCATTTACAAAGCCCTTAAGGTGTAAAACAGTGGAAACCTCTAGAAAGTGACTCCGTTTTGAAAACCGCACCCCTCAAAGAATTTATCAAGTGATGTAGTGAGCATTAGTAACCCCGAAGTGAATATGTAAGCTGTGCGGAGTAAATTGGGTACACCAAATCCCATTCTATGTTCCCACTAGCTCCTATGACACGGACGGGGAAGAGGGGCATTCTGGGGGGTCAGCGCTGGTGTATTATCTCTCATAAGCTCTAAATATGGGGGGTCCCCTGAAAACGCTCGCACCGCTTACACATTTCCTTCTAGTCGCAGCCACTTACGTCCTAATGATTTGGCGACTTTTAGGGTTTTTGTCTTCACATTGTACAAGCTAGATTTTTATTTTTATTTTCTGGCAATGTGGCCATATGAGGGCTTGGTGTTTGCGGTATTAGATGTACTTTTCAATGCCACCATTTTGGAGTGCCTGTAACTTATTGACTACATTTTATTAACTCTTTCTGGGTGGGATGTAAAAGGAAACATCAATTCTGGCATTGCTTTTTAGCATTTATTTTTTTTCCCCGCGCAGCGTACAGCATAGGTAACATGTTACCTTTATTCTGCGGGTCGGTACGGTTACGGCGATACCTCATTTATATGATTTTTTAATGCGTTGCTATTTGTGCAGAATAAAATTCAATTTAGGGAAAAAATCTATTATTTTTGCATCGCCATCTTCTGAAAGGCATAACATTTTTATTTTTCGCTAGACAGAGCTGGTTGAGGGCTTATTTTTTGCGGGAAGACCTCTGCTTTTTATTGGTACCATTTTGGTTTTCATCTGACCATTTGATTACTTTTTATTGAACATTTTGTAAGGGAAAGGTGGTGAACAATCATTATTTTGTGCGGTTTTCTACGCTGTTCGGGTTAAATGTTTTAATTTTATTGTTCAGGTTATTACGGACGCGGCGATACCAAATATGTAATGTTTTTTTCTTTATTTTACATAATAAAACATTTTATATGGGGAAAAAGGGATTTTTGGGGCTTTATTTATTTCTAATTTATTTTAAACTTATTTAAACTTTTTTATTTTTACTTTTTTCTAACTTTTTTTTTCTGTCCCCATGGGGGATTGAAGCAGTGATCTGCTGATCACTGCTTTACTAGCTATACGCTGCAATACACGTGTTACACGTGTATTGCAGTGTAGAGGAAGTTGTCAGCCTGTGTGGACGCACAGGCTGACAGCTTCCATTTTGGGCAGGATCAACCAGGTGCGTGAAGGGGGTAAGTGATGGGGCAGACCCGGGGTCACTGATCAGACCCCGGGCTGCCCCCTACGAACATCGGCACCCCCCGAAACCGGTGCGGGGGGTGCCAATCAGCACCATTTTGATGCGATACCCCGGAGATGCCAGTGGTCATGTTGACCGCCCACCCACGATCGGACCCGGTTCCGACCGTGGGTGTTAGGGGGCATTGTCAGCCGTAACATACGGCTGACACCCGCAGGGCATGGTGCGCATACAGGTTCTGTGTGCGCATCATGCAGCCGTCGTACTAGTACGGAGGTTTGTGGGAAGTCCTTCCCAGCAGCGATGTACTATTACAGCAGATTTGGGAAAGGGTTAAAAAAACCTAAGAATTTCTGACAATTACCGGCACAGCTAATAGCTGGTTTTAGAAACGCGTCAGGTGTCTACGTGATGTGAGGAAGTGCGGATTTCTCTCACTACTCTTAGAGGTGGCTGAGTAGAGCTGATAGTTTATGGGGCAGACTATTAGCACCTCTATTATTTAGAATTAGGACTTGGAGCCAGTATAGCCCTTAGGCCCGGGTCACACGGGGAGCATATTGGCAGATTTTGGTCTCGAGAGTGACGCAGGAAGTCGCGTCACAATAGGGCCAAAATGATGCTGCCACGACTGTCGTGGCTTCGGACAGTCGTGGCTTTCCCCTCCGGAGTAGGCGCATATGAATGGGTCTAGACCAGAGGGTGCTGCCACAAGGCGACGGCGGGGCTGAATCAACCGCGGAATCCGCCTGAAGAAAGGACAGCTTGTTTCTGTTTTCCGTGAGCGTCAACATGCTGCTCAACTATAAAATCAAAACGTGGAACACATGGACATGGGGAACATTCATACTGATACCAATGGGTCCAGTGTTCTTATTTGTGCCTTCCCCAGCTCAGGTATCGTTTATATGTAACTCGGTGCGATCATGGCCCCCTTCTCAGTGATACTCTGTATACGTGCGTGTATATGAATAGAGTGAATTGAAAGGATTTGGTCCCCGTTTGCTTTTGGCATATACATGTTTTATAAGATAAGAATAAGACGTCCCAATCTACAATTGTTGTCTGTTGTTGGTAAAGTTACAGCAACTGAGGTAAAGAAAACGCTCTCTAGTATTGGTGGGGAAGTGAAATTGCGCCCCGATGCCTTTTATTTCACAGTCTAGGTAAAGGAGGCTACGAGGGGAGGTTGATCACCTCCGAATTGGTGAACCATGGGTATGTGGGGATCCAAGATGTCGGAGGATTGATATACATATAGAATCAGTGGCTAGTGAAAAACACAAATGTAATAAAAAAATTAATAAATTACGATTATGTTGGACAACACACTAATCTTTAACCCCTTCCTACCCAAGGATTTTTTTATTTTTTTTTTAGTTGTACTTTTTTTGACTACTTCCAAACCCCATAACCTTTTTTATTTTTATTTTCTCAGAGCTATATGAGGCCTTAATCTTTGCGGGACAAAATTTTCTTCATGATGCTGCCATTTATGGTACTATTCTGTACAATGTTCTAGAAACATATTCAGAATGGGGTGGAATTGGAGAAAAAGTGCATTTGTGCAACTTTCTTACAGGCTTCGTTTTTACGTCATTCACTCTGCAGCCAATATGACATGTCATCTGTGTTTTATGTTTTGGTACGATTCTGTTGATACCAAATATATATGGTTTTATTTACATTTTAACCCATTAATAAAAATCTAAAACTGTGCAAAAAGTTGCCATAGTCTGACACCCGTAACTTTTTATAGTTCCGTGTATGGGGATGCATAGGGCATCTTTTTTTGCAGGGCAAGATGTACTTGTTCTACCATTTTGGGAAATGTCTATTGCTTTGATCACTTTTTATCAGAGGCGAAACAGTGGAAAAAAGCGGTGGTTTGGCACTTTTGAATTATTTTTTATCTCACTGTGGCGTTTACATATGGAAACCCACGGACCCCATATATACCCACTATAATTTCATGATGCCCAAAACACTCCCAGAAAGACCGGTGTAAATAGAGATGAGATCACGGGTCTGTCACTAGACCCAGAATCCTTTGGTCGTATTAACCCATTTCTGCCCTGCTTATATACAGACTGAAAAGATCTACAAATATTCTTATGTCATCTTGTTTGTAGAGTCCCATAGGTTGTTTTTTTTAAAAAAAATTTTAAAAAAACAAAAACATGAAAACCACATTTAGGCTGAAGCCCCATGTTGCAGAAACGCAGCTTTTTTTGTTGCAGATTTTGATGCGATTTTTTTTAAGCCAAATCCAAGAATGGCTACAAGAGTAATGGTAAATGTGTAGTAAGTTCTTATACTTCCACCTTCTGCTCAATCCACTCCTGGGTTTGTTTCAAAAAACCACAGCAAAAAAAGCTGTGTTTCCGCAACGTGGGAATTCTGCCTTAGGGCCAGTTCACACACGCTGATGTGTTCTGTCTGTAAGGGTCCCCATGAGGACCCCTATGGACGGAACACAAGCGCAACTGCTGTGCAGTTCAAGCGCATGGGCCCCATAGATTATAATGGGGTCCGTGGGCTTGCCGCGCACTGCCCGCACGAATCGTTCAGCAAGCACACGGACCCCATTATAATCTATGGGGCCCATGAACTTGAACTGCACAGCGCTGGGTCCTCATGCGGACCCTTACAGACGGAACACATCAGTATGTGTGAACCGGGCATTACTTTCCTCCAACATATACTGCAATGTGTGAAAACTCCTCTCCCCACGCCCTACCTACACAGTCCCATGTAAGACCACATTCACACCACTATTACAAATAGTGCATCCGTTGCTCTGCCATTCTCATGGATCCCTCATCGATTTGAGGCATTGAAAGATACATGGAATTGGAGAACAATAAGACACATCCTAACAAACAGTCTAAATATACAAACCCACAGAACAATATCCTCCTCGCCCCCCAGCCCTCTACAATAACTATTGGGGATTGAAGAGGTGGCGATCACTACCGGACCCTGGAGCCGGAGGGGGCCACAGACTTCTCTACCCCATAAGAAGATACTAGTATTATAGATAGCACATGGCAAGTGGTTTCCCCAGTACAGATTTTACATTGGGGTCCAAGAGCTTCAAGTTCAACTCTGCTGTAAAAACATATAATCCTTGATATATAAAAAAAATAATCCATCCCCTTCCCTTAAGAGATGTTTAATTTACGATCCAATGTTCAAAAACCTTGTAAATCCTCCAACTTCACCTCCCCAACCTCTAATTCACAGTCCCATATAAAATGATCACTCTCCCTTCAGCCCCTTCAACATACAGTCTCACCCCAAGAAACCTCTCACCTGTCTCGTCCCCTGCACACGCCTGTAGCCGAGCACTGCTGCGCCTTGTTATGGCCACAGTCCTGCCTAAAACACAGTTGTCTCTGGTAGGTATGATGTCACGAGAAGGGGTGGGGCCTCAGAAAAAGAGGAGGGGCCTACATCCCATAGAGGGTGAGAGGGAAATAAATTTGGGTGAGACCCTGCAGACTAGTCTTATTATTCACTGCAGTGAATATATTAAAGAGAGAATTTCCTCTCTGGATAAGATGGACGCACCCCTCAGACATGAGCCGGGTTCAACCTGAATATCCTAACTAGTTTGGTTGGGCGTCCTGACTCTCAGCACACCCATGTCTCTGCTCAGGACCAATCACAGACCTCAGCGTTGACCCCGGGTGTATGATGTCACTGAGGAGACCCAAAAGAGGGGAGGGAGGGGAGCTTGAAAGTTTTTTACTTTTTACACCCAAGCCTGAAACTAAACGAATTTCGGTGGGCTTGCCCATCTCTAGTTATGGATTGTATAGTGAGATGGCGACATTTTATACTCAGAGTTGTCTGCGATGGGCCGCGGCAGGTAAATTCCTCCACTTCTGTGTTTTTCATTTATGGGAGTCTCTGGCTGTGTAAGGTGGTGTGGACGACCAGGAAAGGGTTAAACCCATGTTCTATATTAACTTGAGTGTAGAGTAAGAGCGCAGTCCTGGTAAGTCAGTGACCACAACATGGCAGGGGAAGGGTTATTGGTTATCTTATGGCATGTGCTGGGATGGACACTCATTGACAAAAAAAAACATACTGAACCCAGATAGAAATGACAATCTCATATTTCTGACTTAACTATTAGGAAATGGGGGGCAGCGGTTATATGTATACCTCCATGTCCTGCTGGCATGTAACACTCAGGAGGGCCAGGACTGATGTCACGGGTAGTATGTCAGATGTGGCTGGCTTGTAGAGAGGCCCTTTATCCCAAATGTGCACAAAGCCTTTTTGATGTCCCCGACTACCCGCCCCCACGTGGTACCTGACAACGACAACAGACAACCAGGTCTCGGGGGTAGTCGTTGCTCTTTTACTAGCATGGCGAAGTAATACAAATATACATATTCTGTGATCCCTGTAGGTAGTGTCCACTTAAGCAGGTGATGGAGCTTGGAGCAGGAATAATTTGGGCTTGATTTACTAGTAGTTGCTTGGGTAGTTAAACTTGTATATACTTGTAAAGCTGGTCTGTATCCAGGGGGTTAGTCCTCAACAAACTGGGTACACATATGTAGAAGAGGAAATAGGGGTGTCGACAGCGGGATACCCTCAAATTCTGTCAGACTAGCTATGGGCTCCTTAAATATAGATTTGTCCCAAAGACTTACTTGCATAGAGATACGTGCGGAGTTCCCAGATGTATGGATAGCAGGTCAACATACTTTAGTACTTGCAGACTTGGAGCTTCAGAGGAAAACACTCTCTGAGGAGAATCTTGAGCACAGAGGAAAAGACATCTCTGGTTGAAGTGCCCTGATGCTTAGCTCACATCCTTAACTCCACGTGTGTAGATCTCTTCACACAAAGACCACAGGGTTTCCAACCCCCTCTCTAGAGAGGGCGGTAACTCAACTCCTCCTCCAGGCCAATCAAGGGAGCTTGATTGGTTCTGAAGGTCACCTGATCATACTGGACCCTCCTTTACATTAGCACATTAGGATGATGCAATCACAGACATCAATTACAAAGGAAAGTATAGGCAGGTGCAGTTCACAAAACATTCACAAGATAGTGCATTAATAGACCCCCATGTGTGCTGGCTCTTGTGAAATAGAAATATATGTTAAATATATAGGAAGGAATGGGGAGATACCTCTTTACCTTATATGCGCAATGTCCATACCATCTCGGTCTGCAAGGACTATTAAAGGGAATGGGACGAGCAGTACCGGGACATTACAGTATCATCTTGTATCCAGACTACAGGTCTAACATCTGTGGTAAATGTACTGCAAGATACCATACAGAGCCTGTATATAGCTCCATGTCATGCCGGGGGGCAGCATTTTTGCTTACCTAAGAGAGTCCAGGACAAGCTGTCCTGAACTGGCTTAGCGTCACCATCTCGGCAGCCTGGCACGGGAAGCGAGCGGTGGATTGGGGAGGCCCTGTGGACACAGTGCTGCTCCAGCGGCCTCCCCTCCCCTCACGCCTGCCAACGATGCTCCACCACTCCATCACCCCTGACAGTGAGGCAGATACTGAAGATCCATTAGTTCCATTTAGTTTTCTCATAGATTTATGCCAATCGTAATACCTTCCAAGTATCCCTCTTTTGGAGGGACAGTCCCTACTTTTGGCTCAAGCCCCTCCATCATTGTTTCCTCTTAACCCTTCCTTGTCCTTTTTTTTTTTTTTTTTTTTTTTTTTTTGAAACTTGCTGCCTTCCAAAATACATAATCTTTTTCCATTTTTCTGTTTACATAGTCACAGTTGCAAGACACATCATGGCAGCATTTTCTTATGACCACCTGGAATCTAGAAGCGGAGCTACTAGGGGACCCTCCTATATACGGGTGTAGGTCCTCCACGTTGTCACTGTTTTGGCGTTGGGATGGTGAGGCCTAGGGACATTTTTTTTTTCATACAGTGGTTACCACAAATCTGACCATTATGTTATTACTTAGTTGCCCCCCTCCCTTTTACTACAGGCACAATATTCAACTCTAGTGCTGGACAATCGTCCTACTGAATACCATGTAATGGACGATTCCCTCTCCAGGGAAGTTTATAAAGATATACAATAAGACTTGATATGTTGAAACTTTGCCCCATCTTTCTTTTTATTACAGTTTTTACTGTATAAAATTTAAAATCTATAAATACATAAGATCAATAAAAAAAAAAAAAGTTAAGAATTACAGCGAGTCTCTGCTGGGAGCCTGGTCACAGAATGGACGAACTGCGCCAGAGGTCGGGAGACCAGATGGGGAAACTCTAAAATCAGGCAATTCCTTGGAAAAATAACTCGAAGAGAGTTGACTTGTCTACGACTTGTCTATTTGTGAGTTCTCCGATGCCGAGCAAGGGATGAGCTATAGCGAAAACGTTTATCACATTCTGGGCATCGATATGGCTTCTCTCCTGTGTGAATTCTCCAATGGCGAGTAAGGGACGAGCTATAGCGAAAATGTTTCTGACATCGAGAACAGAAGTATCGTGGGTGAATTTTTCGATGGATCATAAATTCTGACCTCTTGCTAAAGCGTTTTTTACATATTCCACACATAAATGGCCATGAACTTTTGTCAGACAAAGAATTAGATTCCGGATCAGATGTTTCCCCCGCTGCATGTCCAGAACTCGGTTCGTGGGATCGACTCGTTGAAGGTTGCTCGTCATCTACAGCATCGGTTGATAGATCTCTGCGGCGAAGGTCTAGGGGTGCATCTCCACCTGGAAAAAGACACTTATTTTCCCCCAAAGAATTTTTTTTTGTTAAACCAATGTTAAACATGAGTATTTTTGAGTTTGTCATCTCTACAGGCCCCAGATTAGAATCCCTTGTAGAGAGACCACCAAGTGTATCTATCCAGACCAGGGGTGTAACTAGGAAAGACTGGGCCTTCCCTCCACGGTCTATTGCCCCGCTCTTTTGGCCTCAACATGATACAACACCCGTTTACTGGGTCCACTTAATATAACTTCACCTTTTCTGGCCCCACACGGTATAAAGCCACCCCCCCTCCACATTGTTTATTGCCACCTTATTAACCCTCAAACAATTTGAGGCCTCCTTTTCTTGCCCCGACACAGTATACTGCCCCTTTATTTGTCCCCGTGTAGCAAGTTCCCCCCATTACAGGACCACATATAGTATGTGCTAGCGACTTTAGGCCACCTCCAGCCCCAGGTCCCTGAGGAATTTATCCAACTCCTGGACAACCCCTTTAAGAATAATGTCCTTTAGTGTACAGTATAATGTCCCATTGTGACCTCATACAGTATGAATCTGGTTCCTATAGCAGTCTTAAAGGTGGTAGTTCTGACACTGATCCAGATCATACTGTACTGCATTTAAAAAAGAGAAAACTTTAGAAAAATCAGCAAATGCCATAAAGAATATATAATAGATATCACACATGGAAGCAAAGGCAGTATTGGTAGGAGCAGGTTATACATTTATATCAGCCATGGGTGGACTGCTTAGGGTGCGTGGGCCCCTTTAGGCGCTCTTCCCAATACCTATTTATATGTCCATTGTATGGTCCAGTCCCATGTCCATCTTTATAGCACACATTAGTGCAAGTCACCAATTTACACCCAAGATTTTTAGGGTGCATTCAGACTACGTAACGCCGGGCGTGTATGAGAGCCGTACACGGCGGCATTACGGCAGACTGCCGAACACTTCCCATTCACTTCAATGGGAGCGCTCGTAACAGCGGCGTTTACGAGCGCTCCCATTGAAGTGAATGGGAAGTGTTCGGCAGTCTGCCGTAATGCCGGCGTGTACGGCTCTCATACACGCCCGGCATTACGTAGTCTGAATGCACCCTTAGAAGATATACATATAACACAATATTAAAATATTATATGTAAATTACACCACATTGTATTTTCTGAAGACATGAAAAATTTAAAGGGATCCCATCATTCAATCACAATTTTTTCTCCCTAACACGTCAGAATAGCCTTAAGAAAGACTATTCTTCTACCTTTCATTGTCTTCTCCACGCGGCCTTTCGCTTAAAAATCCGGTTTTTGTCAGTATGTAAATGAGTTCTCTCGCAGCACTGGGGGTGAGCCCCAGCACTCAAACATTACTGGGGGCGTCCCCAATGCTGCCAGAGAACTCTCCAGTGCCGCCTCCATCTTCTTCTGGAACGAGGTCTTCACCACGTCTTCTTCCGGCGGTGGCTTCTAACTTCTAGGCTTTGGGCCTAGGTCAAGCCGATTGCACATGCCTGCAGCCACAAGAAAAATGGCTGCTTATACAGTAAGCGGCCGTTTTCTCGTGGCCTGTGAGCATGCGCTGTCGGCTTGCCCGAGGCCTAGAAGTTAGAAGCCACCGCCGGAAGAAGACCTTGTTCCAGAAGAAGATGGAGGCGGCGCTGGAGAGTTCTCTGGCAGCACTCCCAGTGCTGTGAGAGAACTCATTTACATACCGGCAAAAAACAGATTTTCAAGCGAACAGCGGCACGGTTAAGACAACGAAAGGTAGGAGAATAGACTTTCTTAAGGCTATTCCAACGTGTTGATGAGAAAAAAAAATTGTGAATGATAGGATCCCTTTAAATCTGACCCCAAATAGAAAACCCAGAATAGCTCAGAATTTATTTAGACCCCAAATGAGACCCCTAAATGAACTCAGACCAGACCCTAACATTAATGCAGAAAACAACACCAAACCCCAAATTAATTCAGAGTAATCCAGATCTCTCAAATTAAATATCACCTAAATAAATGAGACGTTGTACGAGGCCCTAAAAACAAATTAGTCCCCTAACACCCGAATAAATCAAGCCCTCAGTATTTACTTACTGGTGCTTGCTCCTGGATCCCCTCTGCTCTGGGCCTGGATACCGCTTCCTATGACAGTTTGACTACAAAAAAAAAAAAAAAAAAAAAAGCCAAATTTTACGAAGGCAAAAGACAGGCAGTACATAAGCTGAAGGGGGGGGGGGAAGGAGGGGGATGGGAACTGTCGCATGTAATTTGGGTGTATAGGCAAATGATGAATTTACTCCGCTCACTCAATTTTGTGGTCACCTTCTACTCAGGCTACAAATTGAGCACAACACCCAACAGTCCATGTACTTCAGATACACTTCCACCACCAAATGAAGTAGGGTCAGTAGGTTCCCCAACACACTCCAGCAGTCGAACAGCAACACTATACTATGGGCCCTGGATCCGAAGATCATACAGGAGCAACATTATAGAACACACTAATACAAAAGGGTGCAGGGCTTACAAAAAGAAAATGCAAAAAGGAAAACAAACCACCTATAATTAAAAAAAATAATAATATGGGAGAAAAATAACTAAAAAAAAAAAACTAACTTACAAACCCCAGTCCTTCTGATTCCTTGAGTGTGGGAGAAAAGAGGGACACACTCAGGCCTGACCAAACATTGAAGAAAATCGGACATTAAAAAACTGATGCAATGGTCAGTTTCTAATGTCCGTTTTCCATCAGTGTGTAACGTTCATCCATTTGTCATCCATGTTAAAAAAAATGGATTAACTTTGTTTTCATTTTTTTAACATTTGTGCAGTGGATAGATTAGCCAAAAAGCAGATGTTAAAAAAACCGGACCCATAGAATTAAATGGAATCAGTCAGGAGAGTACAATGGACAGAAGAGGACCCTCTTCTATAGGTGTGTGGGGTCTCCATAATGTCACTTTTTTGAGGGTGGTATGGCGGGGCTTACTGGCACCATCATGCAGTGGATACCATATCTCTCATATCTCTATTAGACTATATTCTTGTTATTACTTTGTTGTCCCCACCTCCCCCTTCTCCGTTGTGTTCCTCTATCCAGGAAATATTAACTATTCGGTTATTTACTAGAGATGAGCGAACAGTAAAATGTTCAAGGTTCAATAGTCGTTTCGAGTAGCCCCTCAATGTTCGACTACTCGAATCGAATATCGAACCCTATTATAGTCTATGGGGAGAAAATGCTCGTTTCAGGGGTAGGCAACAGTCGATCAAATTATACTTACCAAGTCCACGAGTGAGGGTCGGGCTGGATCCTCCAAGTAGTCTTCTCCGTGCAGTGTCCCCGCGGCATCTTCCGGCTCTGAATTCACTCTGCCAGGCATCGAGCCTGGGCAGAGCCGACTGCGCATGTCCGCACTAGAAGCGGGCATGTGCAGTCGGCTCTGCCCAGGCCCGATGCCTGGCAGAGTGAATTCAGAGCCGGAAGACGCCGCGGGGAAGCTGCACGGAGAAGACTTCTAAAGGTAGGAGAAGAACCAGCGTTGATTGGCCGACTGTATAGCATTCGGCCAATCAATGCTGGTTCTGCATCGAACTTTTCCATTCGAACAGCGAGAGGTACTCAATCGAGTACGAGTATTTCAAATACCGTAGTATTCGATCGAATACCTACTCGATCGAGTACTACTCACTCATCTCTATTATTTTCCAAAAAGACAGAAGACACACCGATTCTAGTGCTGGAAATTCATCCTACTGAATTCCATGTAAGGGACAATTCCATCTCCTGGAAAGTTTATAATGCTATACAATAATGTTTAATATGTTGGAACTTTTTTCCCCATTTTTAGAAAATTTTTTGTTCTACTGCAAAATGATCATCATCAATACATACATAAGACCAATAAAAAAATAATTAATAGTTACGCTGTGTCTCTGCTGGGTGCCTGATCACAGACTGGGTGAACAGCACCAGAGGTTGAGAGCTCGGGTGAGACAACTTGAATCTCAAACGACTTCTTGGAAATCTCAGAGAGCCGAGTCTGAGTGTTCTCCCCTCTGTGAGTTTTCTTATGCCGGGAAAGGGATGCATTCTGGCGAAATAATTTCCCACAGACTGGACATGAAAAAGGCCTCTCTCCTGTGTGAGTTCTTCGATGATTCGCAAGAGTGGAATGCTGAATAAAACGTTTCCCACAATCTGAACATGAATATGGCCTCTCTCCTGTGTGAATTCTTCTATGAGTTAATAAATTTCTTTTCAAACTAAAACCCCTCCCACATACAGGACATGAATATGGCTTCTCTCCTGAGTGAGTTCTTAGATGATACCTAATATTTGATTTCTGACTGAAAAGCTTCCCACATTGAGGACACGGATATCGCCTCTCCACTACGTGAGTTTTCCGATGATCCACAAGATGTGATCTCTGACTGAAACGCATCCCACATTTAGAACATGAGTATGGTTCGCTTGTGTGAATTCTTAGATGGGCTGTAAGTCTTGATTTCCTGCTAAAGCATTTTTCACATTCTGAACATAAAAATGGCCGGTCAGCCCTCTGAGTTCTCAAATTGCTAATCTGACTCGTTGAAGGTTTCTCGTGATCTACAGCATCAGTGGATGGATTTTCACTGTGAAGGACTACGAGTACACTAGTGGATGGACCTCCGCTGTGAAGGACTACGAGTGCACTAGTGGATGGATCTCTGCTATGAAGGTCTACAGGTACACTAGTGGATGGATCTCCTCTCTGAAAGTCTACGGGTACCCTAGTGGATGGATCTCCACTCTGAAGGTCTACAGGTACACTAGTGGATGGATCTCCACTCTGAAGGTCTACAGGTACACTAGTGGATGGATCTCCACTCTGAAGGTCTACAGGTACACTAGTGGATGGATCTCCACTCTGAAGGTCTACAGGTACACTAGTGGATGGATCTCCACTCTGAAGGTCTACAGGTACACTAGTGGATGGATCTCCACTCTGAAGGTCTACGGGTACACTAGTGGATGGATCTCCACTCTGAAGGTCTACGGGTACACTAGTGGATGGATCTCCACTCTGAAGGTCTACGGGTACACTAGTGGATGGATCTCCACTCTGAAGGTCTACGGGTACACTAGTGGATGGATCTCTGCTCTGAAGGTCTATGGGTTTGCTACTCTGCGATTGACTTGATAAAGGTTCCGTGTGACCAACTGCATCAGTGGATGGATCTCTTCTGCAAAGGTCTACAGGTACACTAGTGGATGGATCTCCACTGTGAAGGTCTATGGGTACACTAGTGGATGGACCTCCGCTCTGAAGGACTACAGGTTTGCTAATCTGTGATTGACTTGATAAAGGTTCCGTGTGACTAGCAGCATCAGTGGATGGATCTCCTCTCTGAAGGTCTACAGGTATACTAGTGGATGGATCACAGCTGTGAAGGTCTACGAGTACACTAGTGGATGAATCTCTGCTCTGAAGGTCTACGGGTACAATAGGGGATGGATCTCCGCTCTGAAGGTCTACAGGCACAGTAGTGGATTGATCTCCGCTCTGAAGGTCTACAGGTACAGTAGTGGATGGACCTCCGCTGTGAAAGTCTACAGGCTCATTAGTGGATGGACCTCCTCTGTGAAGGTCTACAGGCTCATTAGTGGATGGACCTCCGCTGTGAAGGTCTACAGGTACACTAGTGGATGGACCTCTGTTGCGAAGGACTACAGATACACTAGTGGATGGATGTCTTCTGTGAAGGATTACGAGTACACTAGTGGATATTTCTCCGCTGTGAATGACTATAGGTACACTAGTAGATGGACCTCCGCTGTTAAGGACTACAACTACACTAGTGGATGGACCTCCCCTATGAAGAACTACGGGTACGCTAGTGGATGGTTCTCCAGGTACACTAGTGGATGGATCTCCATTCTGAATGTCTACAGTTACACGAATGGATGGATCTCCGCTCTGAAGGTCTACAGGTACACTAGTGGATGGATCTCCGCTCTGAAGGTCTACAGGTACACTAGTGGATGGATCTCCGCTCTGAAGGTCTACAGTTACACTAATGGATGGATCTCCACTCTGAAGGTCTACAGGTACCATAGTGGATGGATCTCCGCTCTGAAGGTCTACAGGTACACTAGTGGATGGATCTCTGCTCTGAAGGTCTACAGGTACACTAGTAGATGAATCTACGCTCTGAAGGTCTACAGGTACACTAGTGGATGGATCTCCGCTCTGAAGGTCTACAGGTACTCTAGTGGATGGATCTCCGCTTTGAAGGTCTACGGGTACAATAGTGGATGGATCTCCGCTCTGAAGGTCTACAGGCACAGTAGTGGATGGATCTCCACTCTGAAGGTCTACAGCTACAGTAGTGGATGGACCTCCGCTCTGAAGGTCTACAGGTACACTAGTGGATGGACCTCCGCTGTGAAGGTCTACAGGTACATTAGTGGATGGATCTCCGCTCTGAAGGTCTACAGGCACAGTAGTGGATGGATCTCCACTCTGAAGGTCTACAGCTACAGTAGTGGATGGACCTCCGCTCTGAAGGTCTACAGGTACACTAGTGGATGGATCTCTGCTATGAAGGACTAAGGGTCCGCTAGTGGATGGTTCTCCGCTGTGAAGGTCTACGGGTACACTAGTGGATGGATCTCCACTCTGAATGTCTACAGGTACACTAGTGGATGGATCTCCACTGTGAAGGACTATGGGTTTGCTAATCTGTGATTGACTTGAAGGTTCCTCATGATCAGCAGCATCAGTGGATGGATCCCCACTGTGAAGGATTGCTGGTACATTAGGGGTCATTGAGTCGTCTTGTGTGGTATTGTTCTCTTCTGATTTGTGATCGGGAGATACGAGGAGATGTCCAGAGGAGTTCATTATATCACCTGGAGGAAAAAAAAAAAAAAGAAAAAGTGATTTTCCAGACAAAACACTTTCTAAATTTACCACAAAAGATTTAGTGAGACAATAGCAGGCAATAAAAATACAGTGATACAGACATGGAAGAAAACATAATTTACGATTGTAGTAGCTAAATCACATGTACTTGTATAATGGCAAAGACAGACCTTAGAAAACTGGTTTTATTCCTTCATATGCACAGGTCCCAGATTGTAATCCATTGTAGGCAGAACACCAAGACCATACTGTACAGCGTTGAGAACGCAACAAAATTTGAGAAAAATCAGCAAATACCATAAAAAGGATGTAGAAGATATCACACATGGAAGCTAATGTAGTATGGTAAGAGGAGAGCGTATATTATACATTATCAGCCATAAATGGACTGCATAGGGCGCATTCACATATGTACGGCTCAGCTATCAGTTAGCCATGTTCCTATAGATTTCTATGGGATCAGTCCTGGCGTAGGTCGTCGGATTTGCGACTTGGTCAAATGGAGGGGGAATAACTACCTGCAGCATTTTTCCATCCAGCCTTTTTAAAATTTCTGCAGCGCCAGGTGCTGTTTGAAGATGGATGCGGCAGCACCCGGCGTTCTCTGCAGTCTTTGGCTTCACTACTGCACCAGAGAAGGATTTGCTCTATGGGCTCAAAATCCTTCTGTGGGTGCTGTGACTTCAACCCGACTCATCTAGTACCATGTTGTACCAGAGCAGTGGGCTGTCAGCTGTCCGGACCCCTGCCTCCCAACAATTTCATTTTGACTTTGGGTGGGAGAAACCTTCATCTCCTGCCCACTGTCTCTCCTCCAGCCCCGATCCCTTGCACTAGCACCAGCAGGGACCGGTAAACATCCTTTACACGTGAGCTCTTATACAGGCAGTAGGGATGATTAGCAATCCCTGCTGCCATTTAGTGTAAGGGATGAGGTCAGTGGGCAGGTGGTGAATGTTCCTCCCAGCTACTATGAATGTAAGTTATAAATGGTGAGGCACTATGACGTATATGGGGAGGCACAATAGTGGGACATTATAATGGGACATTAGTGCTCCCCACAGTATAGTGCTCCTTGATGCCCCCACTCACAGTAAAATGCCACATTAGTCACCCACCTAATACATTTTTCTTGTCTTTGTCCAAAAAATACTGTAAATGCTTGGACCTTTACATTATGGTGGACCCCAGTCAGACCTATATTAAAACTAGATGAGCACCCCGAGTCTATTGGCCTCGTGGACAGTCATGGTAAAAACTGATGACAGCTTAAAGTTTTGGAGTATAAAAGAAAACAAACAAAAAAAAAACCGAAAAACCAACTAATGACCACTGATGTATTTTTGCATCAGTTTTGGCATCAGTTGTAATAACTAAGGGGAAAAAAAAAACAAAAAAAAACAAACCTTATACTGATGCAATTGATTATGTGAACATACCCTCAGACCAGGTCCTAAAAAGTCAGACCCCTGACACCACAATGAATCGAGCCCTCAGTATTTACTTACCATCATTTGCTCCTGGGTCCTCACTCTTCTGGGCGGCACTGCACTGGTCCTCAGGCTGGGCGGGACGATGCATACTGATTCTTGGTGATGTTTGGCCTGAGGGGGAAAAACCCAAAAAAAAAAACATGGATCAAATTTTGCATAGACAAAAGACTGGCAGTAAATGAGCTGGAGAAGAAAAATTAAGTATTGAAGCAGAAAGGGAATTCGGATGATTACGTTAACACAGGAACTTTGAGAGTTTTGCTGCTCCAAATTCCATCCAGAAGTTGCTTCCCACTGCAAAGGGTTAAATTATTCCACTCAATCTTGCTGTCACTTTCTACTCAGACTGCAAATTGAGCAGAAATCACATCCCAACAGTCTACGCACCCCAGATACACGCTGCCACCACCCATGGAAATCAGGGCCAATAGGGACCCCAACATGCATTTGTGGCTCTCCAGTGGTCAAACGGCAAAACACAGTATGAGCGCTGGATCCATAGATCATACAAGAGCAACGTTAATACAAAAGGATCCAGGGCATGTAGGAGAAAAATAAGATTAGCATTTACCTTATTCAGGGTCCACCGTGTTCGTTCTATGTAGAGATGGGCAAAGTCGACTCCACCTGAATATTCCAAATTGTACAATATTTTACTAAAATCAGATAAGGAGAGATTAGTTTGGGGGGAATTAAGATGGCCGCCATATTATACTCTGGGGTCTCCTCATGACACTTGGCATATGCCCATGGCACTGCTAAGGCCCCAATCTTTGGGTGCATGACATCACTGAGGAAGTGGTGAAAGGGCAGCATATGGCACGAGCCAGCCCAAAAGAGGTGAGGGAAAGAGTCAATTTATTTTTCACCTTCCTCGGGCCTTCACCTATTAAATGATGTTACGATTTGTCAGACGTTGTATATACATACATAGTGTACTGTTGTGCAATTGTATTGGATGGCAATATAAGTATTATCAGATATCGTGTTAATATTTAGCATACAATAATCTTAGGTATGATATATAAATGAATGATATGAAATACTGATGTTATAAGCAAGGAAATCACTTATTTTGGTGCATGATATGGGGGGGGGGCTATACTAAATGTTAATGGAAGACTTACACATACAAGCATAAAGAGAAGAGAGCTGATGGACAGACGTCTCAAGGAGACAACTTTAAGGTACAATATCTACTGCAATGGGTGAAACCTCACAAGTCTCCCTACAACATAGCCCCATGTAAAAGAACCACAATCTCCCCTTCACATCCCAACAATACACTTTACATGCAAAAACTTCACGTCCCTCCAACACACAGTCCCATGTAAGGCCACATTCACACATGGCAGTGAAAAACAGATGGAATGGTCGACTCTTATCCCGGCCATGTTACATCGGTTGCTCCGCCATCTATTGGAGCCCTCATAGACTCGAGTCTATAGACAGATACATGGAAATGGAGACCAATAAGACACGTCCAAACCTACAGTCTGATGGACAATCTTTGCTTCCACTTTCTTACATGCCCACCAATAAATATACAAACCCACAGAATATCCCTCCTCGCCCCCCAGCCCTCTATAGGGGGTGCAGATCCTGGATCACTACCGGACCCTGGAGCCAGAGAGGATACTAGGATTACAGATAACATATGGCGAGTGGGGGTCCCAGCCTAGATTTTGCGTTGGGGCCCAAGAGCTTCAAATTACACCTCCGCTCTACAACATAGACTCCTATAATAAAACCCTCCACCTTGCTCCACCTGCATTCAAAATCTTGCTACCCCTCCAACATACTGCGCCATGTACAAAACGTCCCATCCCTTCCCTGTAACCACATCCAATGTACAGTCAGATGTGCAAACGTTGTCACCTCCCTCCATCATACAGAGCCATCTTACAAAGCCTCTCACCTTCCTCGCCCCCTGTCCACACGTGTCACCAAGCATTAGAACGATCCTGCCTGGCTCCTGTCTAAAATAGACTTGTCTCTGGCAGGTATGATGTCATGAGAAGGGCGGGGCCTCTCAGAAGATAGCCCAGCGGGGCGGGAGGGAAATAATTTGGGGCAGGTGAGACCCCACCAGACTAGTCTTATTATTCACTGATGAGAAAAGCAAAGAAAGAAAATGAATTGTCGTCTGTTTTGCGTCATTTGGTTATGGATAAGATGGGCGCACCGCTTAGACGTGAGCCGGGTTTAACCCGAATTGTTCACTTTTTTTTGCCTGGTGTGCCCATGTCATTGCTCAGGCCCAATAACAGGTCTCAGCCTTGACTCCTGGTGTATGACATCACTGAGGACATCAAAAGACAGCACTGGACGCCAAGAGGAGGCCCAACAGAGGGGAGGGGAGTATAAGGCTTAGTTCACACACAAATCAGTGTGTGCATATTCCATCGCGGCTTTCCACTTTGGATTAGGCCCAAATGAATGGGTTTAGTCCGGAGGGTGCTGCCACGAGGCGAACGCCACGGCTGGTTCAGCCACGGAATCCACCTGAAGAAAGGGCAGCTCGTGGCATGTTGCCACTAGCGCAAAAAAGAACACTAGCGGCCTCCATAGACCACCTTTGTAAGGGGGCGGATTATGACGTGGATTCCACACCATAATCCGCCCCCTCTGTGCCCGTGTGAACTAGCCCTAAATGTTTTTTTATTTTTTACTCCTTCCCCCTGGGCCTGCACCTATTATACTCCTGAAGAGATCTCAAAGTACAATAATTTTACTTACACTTCTATCCAAACTTGTCCGATCCGAAAAGAATCAGGTGCCCCCGAGCCTCCTGAACCTGAAACAAATCTTGGGAAGGGGGAGGGGAAGGGATTGCGTGTTTCTAGTTATGAATTGTTAGGTTTGATGGCGGCATTTCACACACAGGGTTCTGTCTGCTATGGGTCGTACCACGTATAATGCTTCCATGCAGTGTTTTTCATTAATGGGGGTCTCTGGCTGTGTAAGGTGGTGTGGACGACCAGGGAAGGGTTAGACCCATGTTCGTTTTCACAATTCATTTGTGAGTAGAGTAAGAGCGCAGTCCTGGTATATCCGTGCACCACAACATGGCGGGGGAAGGGTTATTGGTTATGTTATTGCCGTTTCTGACTCACTAGTAGGAGGTGTGGGGGGCAGTGGTTACATGAGGGCACACACATACGGCTTAAATCATGTGATTCCCCGTCAAGCACGAACAGCTCTCACAGTTTCCGTGTCCACCATCAAGACACAGGTGGGCGCCCTTCATTACACTGCCCTGTCTCTTCATTAACCCCTTGCCACTGTTGACATTTCTCAATTTTTGTTTTTGACTCCCAACCTTCCAAACCCCATCACTTTTTTATTTTTCCGTTCACAGAGCCATATGAGGGCTTAATGTTTGTGGGACAAATTTTTCTTCATAAAGGTTATCATTTATTATTCTGTACAAAGTACGGGGAAGCTGGAAAAAAATTCAGAATGGGGTGAAATTGGAGAAAAACTTCATGGTTTTTTTTTTTTTTTACGGCGTTCACTCTGCGGCCAAAAATGACTTGTCACCTGTATTCTATGATTCAGTACATTTCTGGGGACACCAAATGGATACAGTTTATTAACAATTTAGACGCTTAACAAATATCGAAAACTTTGCAAAAAATTTGTTTTACTTATTTTTTTTTTTTTAAAGTCTCCATATGCTTACACCCATAACTTTTTTTTTATATTCCTGTGTATTGGAATGCATAGGGTGTCTTTTTTTTTTTTTTTTTTTGGGGGGGGGGGGGGGCAGGTGTAACTTCTTACTATTTTGGAGAATGTCTATTGCTTTGGTCACTTTTTGTTCAAATTTGTTATCAGAGGTGACAGCACTTTTGATTTTTTTTCTATTCTTCTCCTACCTTTAGATGTCTTCCGTTCGGTAGATATTCCGTTTTCCGTCTTTATGCAAATGAGTTCTCTCGCAGCACTGACAGCAGGCTCCAGGCTCAAACAGCACTGGGGGCGTCCCCAGTGCTGCGAGAGAACTCTCCAGTGCCACCTCCATCTTCTTCAGGAATCGGCCTCTACACGTCATCTTCTGGCCTGGCTTTCAATCTTCTACGCATGCGCAACTGGCTCTGCCAGCGGACAGACCTGACTGCACCTGCGTGCAGCCATTTTTTTTGTGGCCACTTAGTCGAGCTCTTGTGCAGTCGGCTCTGCCCAAGGCCCGCTGGCAGAGCTGATTGCGCATGCGTAGAAGCCAGGCCAGAAGACGACGCGTAGAGGCCGGTTCCTGAAAAAGATGGAGGCGGTGCTGGGAAGTTCTCTCGCAGCATTGGGGACACTCCCAGTGCTGTTTGAGCGCTGGGGCCCACCCCCAGTGCTGCGAGAAAACTTATTTGCATAAAGACGGAAAATGGGATATCTACCGAACGGCGGCGCGGAGAAGACATCTAAAGGTAGGAGAAGAATAGCCTTTCTCAAGGCTATTCATACGTGTTAGTTAGGAAAAAAAAAGGGATTCTAATGATAGGATCTCTTTAATGCTTTTTAGTTATTCCCTAGACGTGTCCTATATGTAACCCAGGTGCTTACCAAATGTTGGGGGTCACATCGTAAATACATGGATGGATTGTCAGATTGGGGGGCCTACCATTAAAATTCATTCTTGGGATCCATAATACAGCTCCGTGCAAATACCTGGCACTCATTCACAAATTCCAAAAATGTTGCATAAATAGTGGGGATATTAGTGTGTCCCTGCCATATATTATACAGATACATAGCCTGGTGGAGATGCTGTATCATGACCATGAAGGACAGTGAGTGTACTATGCCATGGGTTATACCATTCTACTGTACAGAAAGAGGTTAGCACTGATATAAAAAATATTTCAAATATTAGTATAATATAAGTAGATTAGAAAATGGTATGATATCCCAATGGACGTTGGATGCCTGCGCAGTACGCTCTGTTCGGCGAGCTTTGCCGAACGTACTGCGCATGCCCGTGGCCATAGTGCCGACACCGCAAATTCGCCGAACAGAGCGTACTGCGCAGGCGTCCGACGTCCAGCCGAAGAAGGAAGGGGAGGATGCAGAAGAAGACAGAGGTGGCGCTGGAGTCGGTTTTCGAACAGCAATGGGGACGCCCCCATCGCATCTCCTGCGCTGGGGGACGCCCCCATCGCTGCGAGAGAACTAATGTGCATACTGGTACAAACCGGTATTTTGAACGAACGGCGCGGCGGAGAGCACTTCCAAAGGTAAGAGATGAATAGCCTTTCTAAAGGCTATTCCGACGTGTTATCTAGAAAAAAAAGTTTTTTAATGGTAGAATCCCTTTAAAACATTTCCCAAATTCTGAACACGGAAATGGCTTTGTACACGTGTGAATAATTTGGTGTCTCACAAGACTTGATTAATGGCTACAATGTTTATCACATTCTGAACATGAATATAGCTTCTCTCCTGTGTGAGTTCTCTGATGATGCATGAGATGTATTTTCTGACGAAAGCACTTTTCACATTCTGAACATGAATATGGCTTCTTTCCTGTGTGAACTCTTTCATGGATTATAAGTTTTGACTTCGTGCTAAAGCATTTTCCACATTCTTTACATGAAAATGGCCGTTCATCTCTCTTCAGTTCTGGGTTTGCCAATAGGTGATGGATCAGATGATGGTTTCTTGTCACCAGCGTTACGAGTGGATAGATCTAAGGGTACATCAGGGGTTACTGAGTCATCTTGTATGGTCTTGTTATCTTCTACACCTGGACAAAGACATAAATGTTATTTTTCCCAAACAAAAGACTTGGTTTTTATTAACTAAAGAAGATTTAGTGAGACTGTAACAAGCAATGAAACATAATGATAAGCACATGGAAGGAAACATAATTATGTACCATTGTAGTAGAGAAGTCACATGTACAACGGCAAAGAAGGACCGTAGAAGACATTACAGAGTTTGAGTTTGTCATCTGCACAGACCACAGATTACAATCCTTGTAGGCAGAACACCAAGACCATAAAGTACAGTGTCCAAAAACAGACAACAAAACTTCAGAAAAGTTAGCAAATACCATAAGAAACATATATAACAGATATCACACATGGAAGCTAATGCAGTATGGTAGGAGGAGAGTGTATATTATACATTTATATCTACCATGGGTGGACTGCACCCCATAGGGTCCATTCACAGCACATATTTATATGCCCATTGTATGGGTCAGTCCCAGGTCCATATTTATACCACACAGTAGTATAGTAATATAGTATAATAAGTAGGTTATTATAGTGGTATAGTAGTATAGTAAGATAGTATAGTGTAGTATTAGTACAGTAGTATAATATAGTACAATATTATAGTATAGTGTAATATAGTACCATTGTACAGTATAATACAATACAATGGAATAGGGGGAATAGGGTAGGAGTCTAAGTCACCATTTACACCTAAGATTTAAAAAAAAAAAAAAAAGCACAACAAAAAACATAATATATACACACATTAGGCCACATATTGAGAATATTAAAAATGAATTCAGCAATCACCTTAATAAATCAGACCCCTAACACCGAAATAAATTGATCCTCGGCCCTTACTTACTGCTATTTGCTCCTGGGTCCTTCCACCTCTGGACATCAGTGCTCAGGTCGACAGGCTGGGAGAGTCTAGGCATACTGATTCTTACTGCTGTAATAAAAAAATCAATCAATCAATCAATCAGGCAAATTTTACATGGCAAAAAAAAAAGGAACCCATTGAAGTCAATGTGAGGCTTTTCTTTTCAGCGCTGAAATGCCACACCAAATTCCTCACCATTTTCCTCCGTGTGAATGGACCCTGATGTGAAAGTCTGCCTCAGGCCGGGGCCCCATGGGACGTAAATGCCGAGATTTACCCACAATGGAGACACTGCGGGAAAAATCGTGGCGTTTTACAGTGCAAGCAAACGGGATGAGATTCATGCGAATCCCATGCCCACTTTGCGGAAAAAAAAACGCAGTGCGGACACGCTACGATTTGCAAAGCTGTTGCGGCTTTGAAAATCGCAGCATGTCAATTATATCTACGGAAACGCCGGCGTCTTTCCTGTAGATAGAATGGGAAGAGAAAGTCTGCGGAAGAAAACTCCGTGAACTTTCTCTTCAAAGCGCTGCGGAAAGAACCGCAATGCGATCACGCAGCGGTTCTTCCCACAGCGCTTTATCACTGTGTTTACGGCCCATGAGGCCTTAGCCTCAAACTCCTCTTCACTTTCTGCTATATGAACGGACCCAGTGAACTAGTACGGGGAGAGTCACTTACAAACCAACACAGCATGTAACGTGGGTGTGAATAGAAGGGGTTAATTTACTCCAATCACTCAATCTTGCGCTCATCTTCTATTCAGGCTGCAGGTTGAGCATAATTCATACCCCAACACAGTCCATGTACCCCGGATACATGTTGCCACCACCCACTGAAATCAGGGCCAATAGGTTCCCCAACACACCCTCACTGCCCTCCAGTGGTCAACTGGCAAAGCGCACTATGGGCACAGTATCCATGATCGTACAGGAGCAACATTACAGTAAACACTTTTGTAGCAAAGGGTTCAGTGCTTATAAAAAAAATAGCAAAAAATAGATAGGACACAGAAAGGAGACGATAAAAACCTACAACAAAGAGTTATAAAATAACAGGAAAAGAAGTTCCATGCTACTGGTAAAGACCTTCTGATTTCTTGAGGGTAGAAACAAACAGGGGGACCCCCATATGTGCAACATTATTACCATTTTCTCAATAATAGGCTCAAGTTTCGGAGCCGCCCTTTAGGTTAGTTATCATGTCAATTGTTTGTGACTGGGCAGCAGATTAAAGGGCAAGTATAATGAATATGATTTTTTTTTTTTTTTTAATTCACACTCCTGGACAATCTCTTTAAATCCACTCCTAATTTTGGCGGGAAAAAAAAAAAAAAACGCAACAAAAAAAAACGCATTTTCACAAAGTGGGGTGAGTGTGATGGCGGCAGTTCATACACTTGGCGATAGTTGCTAGGTGCCACAGCAACTGAAATGCTGCCACCAGTGTGGTAATTCTGGTTATACCGTCTCCTGCGTGCAATGGACTCAGCTACCTCCATCACACAACCATAGTGGTCTATATGGTCTATTGGCCCGGGGCGTCCCAACTGTACATAACGGCGCAGATTTATTACAATCGTTGCAAAGCAAAACTGCCTTAGTTGCCCATTGTTATAGTTTAACACCTTTGCAAAAAATACAAAAATATTCTGACCCCTATAACTTTTTTTTTTTCTGTATACGAGGCCATGTAAGGCGTCTTTTCTTTGTGGGGTAGTGGTACCTTTTTTTTTAGGTATACCATTTTGAGGAATGCTTTGATATTTTAATCGCTTTTTATTCCATTTTTTGTGGAGGTGATATCGCAAAAAATACGGCGTTCAGCCATTTTTCTTTTTCTTGACATAAGGGGAAATATTTTTATATGCTTGTAGCGTAGTGTAGCATTAGTGACGCCAACTGTGTTTATGGGGTTTTATTGTTTACTTTTATTTGGGAATGAACTGAAATATTAGGTTTTTAAATATTTTCAGAATACATTTTTATTTATTTTTTAACATTATTTATAACCCCCCTCCTCTGCCTCCTTTCTACCATCTGCCATTTATGGCCACCTTAGAAGCCATCCCAATGATTTAGAATAAAGCCCTAGAATGTTGCTGGGCTACTGCTTCACCCCTCCTGTGGGTGCTGTCATGAAGTGGTGGAGGTCGCTGTGTAGCGCCACAACCAGTAGTGTAGGGACCCACTGTATAGAGTACACTGTGAAGTGGGATGGCACACCTCATGGGGTTTTATTTGTAGAGTTTGCTGAGAAGCCGAGATGGAAGTCCCTAAACCATATAGGGAAAGGGACAGGGACTGTTGGACCGGCATCTTAAGGGTTAAAGGAATTTTACATTCAAAAGTGATGACGTGTTTGGTCACATGTATGGAGGTGGAGCTATTTGAATAAAACTGGGGACACGTTTGTGGGGCTCCACCTCTGCCAGTACTGAAGCATGGTGAGAGGAACTCCCACCCACCCTTGGGTTTTGTCTTTGTTTTTCAGTGTCACAGCAGGCGGAAGGTCCATGCCCCTTGGGAGGAAGTTTCGGGCCTCAACTGCCCGCTGTTGGACAGCAGGGCATCATTACAGGGCAAAGGTCAAGAAGGAAGAGGCGGGGCATGGAAATTGCCTATTTTCCTGTTTATATTTACGGTTATGTACCGTATATACTCGAGTATAAGCCGACCCGAATATAAGCCGAGGCCCCTAATTTTACCACAAAAAACTGGGAAAACTTATTGACTCGAGTATAAGCCGAGGGGGGGAAATGCAGCAGCTACTGGAAAATTTCAAAACTATAAATGGTCGGAGTTTTTGGGTGCAGTAGTTGCTTGGTGCTGGGACAGGGGAGGGGGTGTTTTGGTTGTCTGTCTGCCCCTTCCCTGAGCTTGAGGACTGTTTTTTCTTCCCCCACTTGGAATTCAGTCTGGCTGTATATAGGGTATCTGCAGTGCTCCTATTAACCCCTTCCCGACGGAACAGGAGCACTGCAGATCCCCTATATTCAGTAGACCGGGCACTGTCAGACACAGGGAGACCTAATGTGTTTGTGTTTCACAGTCATTTTCTACTTTTATATGTATTCTAGGGAAAGGAGGGATTTAGAACTTTTATTTATTTATTTTTTTTATCTTTTTTTGCACTATTTTATGGGAGATTCTATACATTGATATTGTGACTGGTCATAGACCCCCCTTCCTAAAAAAAAAAAATATTTTTTTTTTTTTTTTTTTTGCTGACTTGAGTATAAGCCGAGGGGGGCTTTTTCAGCACAAAAGCTGTGCTGAAAAATTCAATTTATATTCGAGTATATATGATAATCTGGTTTAATAAATGCTGTGGCCATCCTCAGCATCAACCATAAAACAGTTGTGGTGTGATCTTTAACTCCTAATAAGGTGGGGTCATCACAGGTTTTAAGTTAAATGGGTTGGAAGTCCCAACAGTCATGTGCTTCCCCCTGGAGCACCGGCCTCCTCTCTGCTTTTCTGATTCACACAGTAGTGTTTCTTGTATACATAAGAGGTCAAACTCACAAGTTTACAGCTTGTTAAGGGGTTATCCAACCAACAGATGGCCGATATTTAAGAGAGGCCACCAGTATTAGGGTAAGTTCACACGTAGTTTTTGGTCAGGATTTTGAGGCCATAAATGCCTCAAAATCCTGACCAAAAAGACGGCTCCCATTGAAATCAATGGGGGCTGCTCAGGAGTTTTTTTTCCGGGAGCAAGGTGTTCATCCTTCAGGCCGAGTCGCCTCGCGATTCAGCCTGAAGACACTCCCTCCTCCGGACTAGGCCCATTGTGAACTTACCCTTAGACTTGTAAGGGTCGGACTCTGTGTTCTATGTCTTACCCTGCTCCATTTACCTGCTCGCCATAGACTTTTCCTAGGGATATTATATTCCTTGTATAAACTGTGATATTTCATCCATGGTTTTAGATGTAACCTGTGAGGAGACCCCTAAAGGGATTATTTGGGATTTTGAACAAATAGGCTTAGCGTAGAAAATGTGATAAAATAATAAAATAACCATTAGTCATGTGACGTATCCTCGAGGGCCACAAATAGGTCCGCAGGACGCACCTCCGAACCCTCAAACTATATGTGGCTGTTTATGTGAAAAGGGCCCACACTGTCGATATGGAGTTCTTGGTATCATTGTAACGGTTATGGTGTAACATTGTCCGAAACAGCAAAAATTTTTTTATTGAAAGCACAATTGACATATTTTTAAATAAAATTTTTGCATAAAACAAAATTGTGATTTTTTTACCCAAATATGTTTTGGACTATTTTCTCTATAATTAGTATCGACGATCTGGGCCCTTTTCACGTAAACAGCCACATATGACCAGAAACATCACTGGTAGAGAAGAGTCTCCAAGGAGGGTGCTGCCCTCTGCTGGCCACACTACTGTATATCACCTATAGACTCATTGGACCCATCTATTTGTATAACACCCCCTTTGGTGACTATTCTCTCTAACAATAAAAACCATCAGAAAACTTAAGTGTGGTATAAGTGGGGTAGGCCACAGCTTTATTTATACCTGATAACAAAAGGTAAATAAAAACCTCATAACGAAAAAAAAAAGATAAACCGTCCATGCCCGCCTCCGGCTCTTCTTCTTCCTGTCTTCTTAATTCGCCCTGAATGCTCCGCTGCGATCCAGCGAGCATGTAGGTTACCATACTTCAAAATTGGGCATGGACACCCCCGCCAGCTGTGACAACTAACCTGAAAGAAAAAGAAGACGAAACAACAAAAGAAAAACCAGTCCACCAAACAAACCAGAAGGGCAGGGTGGGCGGGTGTTCCTCTCACCACGCGTCCTGGTAGAAGGTGAGTGACCCGCCTACGTGCCCCCTTTTTATGGACTAATACAAAAAAACGTCACCAATATTTTGAAAATAGAAATAAGAAATCAGCCAATGAGTCCAACGCCCTTTCCTTATACAGTCTAGGGCTGTCTATAATAACTACTGTGTAATAAACCAAGAAGCTAAAGCACCGAGATGACACGGACTACACGTCACAGATACCCTGACCTGCACATGGAACCTCCTAGGGTAGGGGTAGGCAACCGCCTGCACTCCAGTTGTTGTAAAACTACAACTCCCAGCATGCATACTTGCTCTCCTGTACTTGGAACTCTCATGGGTGTAAGTAGAGCATGATGGAAGTTGTAGTTTCACAGCAGCTGGAGTGCCAAAGGTGCTGACCCCTGTCCTGGGGGCTACAGAAGCTCTGATGATGTCACAGTCATGTGATCAGTCACACAGCGGAGAGATATTGGTGACTACAGGAGCTTCAGTGACATCACACAGTCATATGACAGGAAGTGCTAAACTAGATACAAGATAAAAGGTACAAAGGTGCTTTATTAGCATGACCGAAGAAGAACATTTGGTGTTGCCAAAGCAAAGAATGGTTGGGGGTGGGAGAAGTGGGTGGGTGTGGGATGTGTGGACTGGGGGATCATGTGTCCTTGGGGTCTCGTCTTCTTGTTTGGGACATGTGGGTATGGGTGGGCTTAAAGGTCTTTGGGTGGTGGGTTTAATAGTCTTTGGGGTCTCATCCACAGTGGCCTCTTCTTCTCCCAGTAGGATGTAGTTTCCTCTTCTCGTCTGCAGATATGAAGTCTGGGATGTGGGCAGAGAGTCTTTTGTAGTAGACAGCCCTCACAGCTGAGTATTTGGTGCAGTGTAGCAGGAAGTGGGTCTCATCTTCTAGGGCCCCCTGGTCACAGTGCTGGCACAGTCTGGTCTCCCGTGGCTTGTACGTCTGCCTGTGTCGCCCCGTCTCCATCTCCAGGTTGTGGGCGCTCAGTCTGTACCGGCTCAGGGTCTGTCTGTGCTTGGGGTGGCGTATTCTCTCCAGGTAGGTGGCCATGGTGTAGTCCCTTTGCAGAGATTGGTACACGGTGAGTTTCTTGGAGTTATTTTGTTTCTCCATTCTTTGATGTACCGCTCTCTGCCTCAGTGGTCGCCTTTATTTGGGCCTTGGTCATTATCTGTTGGTCTTTTTGGTTTGGTGGTTGGCTGTTGTTTGGTTGGGGGGTGTCGGGTTTGTTTCGAGTTATGTGGCTTAGCCATGCTTGGTGGTGGTAGGAGTTGGGGTTGCTGCTTTGGATGTGCGCCTGGAAAGCTAGCGCCCTCTTCTGTATGGTGAGCCATAGGGGGAGTCTGCCTAGCTCTGCCCTGCAGGCCATGTTGGAGGTGCTGCAATGGACATGGAGCAGGTATTTGCAGAACTCCAAGTGGAAAGTCTCTGTTGTGCTAGAGTCCCATTTTGGCTGATCTGGGCAGGTGACTGGACTCCAGATTTCGCTGCCGTAGAGAAGGATCGGGGTGATGACTGCATCGAAGAGCTTTAGACAGACCCTCACCGGTGGTTTGAGGTGGTACCTCTTCTGATGGCGTAGAAGGTTCTGCAGGCTATAATCTCCACTGCTTTACTCCTCCACACTGTGACTGATCACATGACCGTGACATCATCAGAGGTCCTGTAGTCACCAGTATATAACAACATATTTTGGGCTTCAGGGTCACTTTGTTTTCGTACCTTCTCCTCTCCATGTTCTGATACTGCAACACTCAGGAGGGCCAGGGCTAGTATCACGGTAATATATCAGATGTGGCCGGCTTGCAGGGAGTCCCTGGGTCCCGAATGTGCACAAAATTTCCCTTTTTGATGTCCCCGACTACCCTCCCCTGCGTGATATCTGACAATGACAACAGACAACCAGGCTTCGGGGGTAATCGTTGCTTTTCTTTTTACTAGCAGGACAAAGTAATACACATGTACATATGGAGGACTTCTTCACATACAATACAGCGATCTTTGCAGGTAGTGTCCAATTAGCAGAGGATGGGGCAGAATGCTTTGGATAGTGGTTGCTTGGCAGTTAACTTGTATATACTTGTAAAGATGGCCTGTATCCAGGGGGTTAGTCCTCAACAAACTGGGTACACGTATGTAGAAGAACAAATACAATTTTTCTTAGCAGCGGGAGATTCTCAATTTCTGCCAGACTAGCTATGGGCTTCTTTAAATATAGATTTGTCCCAAAGACTTACTTGGATAGAGATATACGTGGGGGGTCCCAGATGTATGGATAACCAGGTCCATCAACTTCAGCACTTGTAAGATTAGAGCTTCAGAGGAAAACACTCTCTGAGAAGGGCCTTGAAGATAGGGAAGAAGACATCTCTGCTTGGTGCACCCTGATAAGTCGGAAGCCATTATCCATGCTCCATGTGCTCTGTCTCACAGCTGTGTCTACACTTGTAGCCCCACACAAAAGACATCAGCCAAAAACGTCCCCAACCCCCTCTAGAGAGGGTGGTCACTCAACTCTCCCTCCAGGCCAGTCAAGGGAGCCTCATTGGTCCTGGAGGTCAGCTAATCATAATGGACACTCCCTTTACAGTTACAACTCAAATTACAATGGCAAAGTATAGGCAGGTGCAGTTCACAAAAACATCCACAAGATGGCGCATTAATAGACCCCCTGTGTGCTGGCTCTGGAAGAATAGAAATATATAGAAGGAATGAAGGGGGAGGAAAATATTTACCTTATATGAAAATGTCCATGCTATCTCGGTCTGCATTAGAGGGAATTGGACTAGCAGTACCGGGACATTACATACACCCCCACTAAGAAAAGAGCCGTCCTCGGCGACTAACTAGCGCGGAGGAACCTAGAGAGATGGGATGCGCACAGGTAGTAGGGCTGGATACCTGAGAAACAATAAACAGAATAATGGCAAACCACAATGTGACATGACTTATGTACAAGAACGATACCCCGTGATTATATGCAAAACCAAAACATAATAAACAGTAGAAACATAATGCCAATAGGTGGGTAGAGTCTCTTTCAGCAATAGGGCATTGTCCATGGAAAGGCTCAGGGTAGGCACTATGTGGCACAAATACAGTCCTCAGTAGTCCATAGGCTGTAGAGAAATATGTAATGCAAAACAAGAACATAACAAAATGCTTGGGATTACCCAGGTACGGAGGCTTAAACGGTTGCTAACTAACTAATTAATAAGAACATAGGTATATGAAAGAGGCAAAGTATATATATACATGAAAGGATATGGTTGCTCAGTCTCTATAGCGAGCTGGGGGAGTTCCCTTGGTACTTCGCTCTGATCGCCTCAGCACTTGGTCTTCTACTTGCGTAGGAACACTGGAAATTGGAACTCCATCTTGTGCTGGTTCAGGAGCAGCAATTGGAGCAGCAACACTGGAGTCCGGAATTTCATCTTGTGTTGATTCAGGAGCAGCAACACTGGAGTCTGGAATTCCATCTTGTGTTGGTTCAGGAGCAGCAACACTGGAGTCCGGAATTTCATCTTGTGTTGGTTCCGGGGCAACAATTGGAACCGGAACATGAGTCGGGATAGGAACTGGAACAGGGACAAACTGGTAACAGCCGGGGATAAGAAATTGAGATCTAAAGATCGATTCATCTACAGAAGGCTGTCTTGGAGGAGTTGCCATCACAGGAACTGGTTGGTAGACAGTTGTAGCTTGTGGTGGTGCTGACATCCTCAGTGAGTCCTCTCTGGTGCACAATTTGATACGGTTCCGATGCACTGTTTGTGGAGCCATGCCTGGTTTCTTTACTTCATAAACATCGGACTCTGGATAGGGAATGGCTGTAATGGTGTAGGGCTCCGCTTCCCAAAGAGAATCAAGTTTTCCAGTTCTGTGGTACTTCTTTAACCATACTTTGTCACCAATGTGTAAAGGTGTAGCATTAGCTCTTTGGTTGTAGTTCTCTTCTTGTCGTCTGTGAGCTTCCTTCATGCGACAGTCGACTATCTCTTGCGCTTCTTGCATTCGGCGCTGATGTTCTAGAACCCAATCAGTCTTTGGCAGAGGGTTGATCACATCTGGTATCTGAATTCCTAAAGCACGGTCTTTTGGAAGTTGACCTTGTCTTCCAAACATTAAGAAGTATGGTGAATAGCCTGTAGAACAGTGGGTAGTGTTATTGTAGATCTCCACTAATTCATCAAGTAGTTGAGGCCATTCTGCTTGTTTGGTGACAGATGCTGTTCTCAGCATGTTGATGAAGATCTGGTTAACCTTCTCACAAAGTCCATTCCCTTGGGGATGGTAGGCAGTTGTTCTCAGCTTTTTGCATTCATGGAACTGGCATAGTTCTTGGAAAAGCTGTGACTCGAATGCAGGTCAGTTAGGACTGCTTCAGGACACCCGTAGTGTCTCACATATTCGCGGTAGAATGTGATGGCTGTGGTACGTGCGGTGAGGTCTTTAACTGGCACAACGACAACCCACTTGGAGTAGTGGTCCACCATGGTAAGGGCATATGAGTAGCCTGAACGAGTCGGGGCTAACTTCACATGGTCAAGAGCAACTAGTTCGTTTGGTCTCTGAGTATGGATGGGATGTAGTGGTGCTCTAGCATCCTTCTTACCAGTCTTTGTAAGGTTGCAGGCTGGACATTCACTACACCAACTCTCAATGTCAGCACGCATTCCAATCCAATAGAAGCGTTGGCGTATCGTGGCTTCCGTTTTCTGCACTCCAAAGTGTCCAGATTGATCATGGTAGGCATCAAGAACGATCTTGGCATCCCGCCTAGGAATGAGAATTTGGTGCAACCTCTCACCTGAAACAGGATTTAAGGTGTTGCGCAGAATCAAGCCTTTCTGGATGAAAAGTCTTTTGCGCTGCCGCCATAGGCGTTTGAGCTCAGTATCTGTATACTGTCTTCTGAGTCTGACAGGTATTCTTCCAGTGATTAGGTAATCATAGATTTCACCTATGACACGAGATTCTTTCTGGAGGGTTTGCCATCTAGATAGTTCTTGAAGTGGGTCAGATTTCTCTTGAGGACCTCCTTCAGGCTGTGTAGCAGCAATGACGTTCTGCGTAGCAAACTTCTGATAGAAGGGAGGCATCTCAACATCTTCCCACATGTCTTCTTCAGGAGGTTCTTCTCCTATAGGCAAACGGGATAAAGCATCAGCGTTTACGTTGGTCTTACCACTGCGGTATTTGAGGTCAAAACAATAGTTCGCCAATCTGGAAGCCCATCTCTGTTCGAGAGCACCTAGCCGTGCTGTGTTTAGGTGAGCTAGAGGATTGTTGTCTGTGTAAACGGTAAATGGTGTAGCTGCAAGGTAGTCTTTGAATTTCTCTGTGACGGCCCACACAACACCAAGCAGCTCTAACTTGAACGAACTGTAATTGTGATCGTTCTTCTCAGCCCCTCTCAAGCTTCGGCTGGCATAAGCGATGACTCTCTCTTTGTTGTCCTGGACTTGTGACAGTACAGCTCCTAGGCCTTGATAGCTGGCATCTGTATAGAGACGGAAAGGATGGCTGTAGTCAGGATAAGCCAGAATTGGAGGAGAAGTCAATAAGGCTTTCAAAGTCTGGAATGCAGTTTCTTGTCTTTCAGACCAATCAATTAGGAGTCTTCTGTTTGAGTTTTCTTTAGGACAGCCACGTAGCAATTCTGTCAGTGGTTCCGCTACCTGTGCAAAGTGAGGTATAAAGCGTCGGTAGTAGCCCGCGAATCCTAGAAAACTTCTGACTTCCTTTACTGTCCTTGGAGTTTCCCAGTCTTTGACAGCAGAGATCTTGTCAGGGTCAGGCTGGATACCTTCAGCACTGACTACATGGCCTAAGTAATTGACCTTTGGTTTTAGTAGGTGGCATTTTGAAGGTTTTATCTTCAGGCCGTGTTCAATAAGAACCTGGAACACTTCTGCTAGGTTGTTCAGATGGTCTTCATAAGTGCGAGAATACACAACAACATCGTCAAGATACAGCAAAACACTCTGGAAATTGAGGTGGCCAAGACATCTCTCCATGAGTCGCTGGAATGTTGCTGGGGCGTTGCACAACCCAAAAGGCATGCTATTAAACTCATAAAGTCCCATCGGGGTGGTAAAAGCTGTCTTTTCTCTGTCCTCAGGAGCCATGGGGACCTGCCAGTAGCCACTGGTTAGGTCGAGAGTGGAGAAGTATGCAGCTGAACCAAGAGCAGTGAGGGATTCTTCAATCCGTGGAAGAGGATAGGCATCTTTATGTGTGATGTCGTTCAATCTTCTGTAGTCAACACAGAATCTGATGTTACCATCCTTCTTTCTTACCAAAACGATAGGTGCTGCCCAAGGACTTTGACTTTCTTTGATGACTTTGGTGTCTTTCATCTCCTTTATCAGCTTCTTTACTTGCTGGTAGTTAGCAGGAGGGATTGGACGGTATCTTTCCTTGATAGGAGGATGATCACCTGTGTTGATTTTATGCTGGATCAAAGAGGTTTTCCCAAAATCAAGTGGATGCTTGCTGAAAGCTTGGCTGTGCCGTTTCGCAACTTTGATGACACCCTTGATGTGTTCCCTAGGGGTATTCGCATCCCCAATGTTGAGTTCATTCCACCAGAAGGTAGTAGGTTTGTGAGTACCTCCGGCAGGGACATGAATTGACTTTTGATAAGCAAGTGCTTCATCATCTAGGATGTCTTCTGAATCGAGCTGATACAGCTGAGCAACGGACTTAAACTTGTGCAATTCAATAGGTGCATCACTTAGGTTGACTAGCCGTACTGGTACTTTACCGTTGGAGACGGTGACGATGCTTCTGGCGGCTTTCACCAGCGGCTGTCCTTCAATCTGAATAGGATCAAGAAGAGCTTCGTAATCTTCGTTGTTAATGCCTGGACGAACTCGGCACCAGATGAGAGTCTCACTGTTGGGAGTCAGAGTAACGGGTCGGGCATCCTGGATACGGACACGACAGATTTCACCATTACGGTTAGCAAACTTCTGCTGGGCACAGAGCACTTTGATGGTACGTTGTACAGCTTGCCTGTAAGAAAGAGTAGCAGTAGGGAGAGAAGCATGCAAAGCATCTAGCAATTCAGTGAATACATGACGCATAACATTCATGCCTAATACCACTGGTGTAGCCATTCCCTGAGACTCTGTAACAATTACACCTTGTCGTGGTAATTCACGATCACCAATACGAATGGTAGGTTCCCAGTAACCTAGTTGGGATATAGGTTGACCATTACTTGCAATCAAACGTAACTTCGCTTTACCCCCAGAATTTAGTATGTCAGAGTCCCAATATTTCTCAAAGGCTTGTTGCCCAATCGTTGTTACTTGTGACCCAGTGTCCACTAAAGCTTCTAATGGTACACCCTCAATCCAAACAGTTATGTACGGGCACTTGGAGACGAATCTGGATGTCCATGGCGATTGTCCCCCTGGGCCTTTGGATTCACCTCCCGAGGGGCGGCCCTTGGCCTCGGTGGTGTCCCGTTTAACTTAAAGCACTGGTATTTGTAATGCCCAACACGCTCACAGTAAGTACAATAAGGACGTTCACGTGGTGAAGACCGGTCAGGAGGAGGCCTATCAGGACTTGGGCGGCTAGAGTGAGGCTCTGCAGGCAACGTTCTAGATAAAGAGGGCTCACATGATGCAGACTGGCCTTTTAATTCCTTTAGGGCTTGGCAAAGAGATTCCACTACCTGAGCAAGAACATCGGTGGTAGAGGGTATAGTGGCAGGAGTAGGAGCCTGTACAGTCTGAGTGGCCTGCATGGGCACAATAGGAGGTAATTGAGATGCAGCGGAGATTCCACCAGCCAGGTCTGGGGAATATGTGGCAGAGTAATAATTAGCACAAGGTGAATCAGTCCCCACTATTCGTAAGGCCAAAGTCTTAAAATCTAGAAAAGACATGTCTGGATTTTGGGCTGCTAGCATGCGGAGTTGACTCTGTATTAGTCGTGAGTCCACACCTTCTATGAACCTGTCTGTAATAGTGCTTTCTGCAGCAGTAGGATCAATGTTGTCAACTTGGCGCAGAGCCCTATATGCTGACTGGAGGGCAAGTGCATAGTCTCTGAGGGTCTCACCTGGTCTCTGACGTCTGTCATAGAATTTAAGACGAACCTCAGTTGGTGATTGGACTTCGAATTCTTTTCTCAGACGAGTGAGGATCTGGTCAACGGTGGTCTTTTCTGTTGGTGGCCAGGAACGAACTTCCTCAGCAGCTGGACCTTCAAGTTGTCCTAAGAGAAGCTGTACCTGCTGCTTGAGAGAAAGTGATACAAGTTCAAGAGTACGCAATATCTTTTCCTGAAACTCAGCAAGGGTATGAGGATCCCCTCTGTAACTTGGAAGACTGGAGGGTCCTATAAAGAAAGGCAAGCCTGTCGCTATAACAGGAGTTGAAGCAGAGATGGTAGCTGTCTCCTGAGGTGCAGGAGAACTGGAGGATGATGTTGTATGGTTATCTGCTTCAAGCAGGTCATCCTGAGACGATGTAGACATTTTTGCAAAGATTAGGATACTGTCTCTTTAAGGAAAATAATAAGGCTTCTGTCCCTTTTATGAAATGCAAATCTCAGCAAATACAAAGTCACTTTATAAAATGCACTTATCTGTATCCCAGGAATGGCAGGTAACAGCAGACAATGGCAGTGGAGGTTCTGGCAGAAGCTGCAGGCAGGATGATCACTTTGATCCTTGAAGAGATAAGGAGTCTTTGCAAAAAGAATTGGGGGCAGGGGATCTGGAGTCCTGTTACAGCTTAGATGGATTTGGATTCAGTGCTTTAGTAAAGATGGCAACACCCAGTTTTGGCACCTGGGGGAAGTTTGGTGGGGGGAATTTACTCCTGCTGAATTGCTCAAGAAGCTAGTCAATCCAAAATGGTGGAATATGCAGTCACACAGCATGGCATACAACAACACAGTCTTTAGGCAGGCACAGAGAGACAATGCTTTAACCCCCACTTTGCAGAGAGTATCGGTTAGTCTTGGAGCAGTAGTTCTCCAGAAGCAACATACAGTCTTTAGGCAGGCACAGAGGCACAATCCTGTTCGTGACGCCACAAAAAGGGGTTTGCAACACTCAGGAGGGCCAGGGCTAGTATCACGGTAATATATCAGATGTGGCCGGCTTGCAGGGAGTCCCTGGGTCCCGAATGTGCACAAAATTTCCCTTTTTGATGTCCCCGACTACCCTCCCCTGCGTGATATCTGACAATGACAACAGACAACCAGGCTTCGGGGGTAATCGTTGCTTTTCTTTTTACTAGCAGGACAAAGTAATACACATGTACATATGGAGGACTTCTTCACATACAATACAGCGATCTTTGCAGGTAGTGTCCAATTAGCAGAGGATGGGGCAGAATGCTTTGGATAGTGGTTGCTTGGCAGTTAACTTGTATATACTTGTAAAGATGGCCTGTATCCAGGGGGTTAGTCCTCAACAAACTGGGTACACGTATGTAGAAGAACAAATACAATTTTTCTTAGCAGCGGGAGATTCTCAATTTCTGCCAGACTAGCTATGGGCTTCTTTAAATATAGATTTGTCCCAAAGACTTACTTGGATAGAGATATACGTGGGGGGTCCCAGATGTATGGATAACCAGGTCCATCAACTTCAGCACTTGTAAGATTAGAGCTTCAGAGGAAAACACTCTCTGAGAAGGGCCTTGAAGATAGGGAAGAAGACATCTCTGCTTGGTGCACCCTGATAAGTCGGAAGCCATTATCCATGCTCCATGTGCTCTGTCTCACAGCTGTGTCTACACTTGTAGCCCCACACAAAAGACATCAGCCAAAAACGTCCCCAACCCCCTCTAGAGAGGGTGGTCACTCAACTCTCCCTGCAGGCCAGTCAAGGGAGCCTCATTGGTCCAGGAGGTCAGCTAATCATAATGGACACTCCCTTTACAGTTACAACTCAAATTACAATGGCAAAGTATAGGCAGGTGCAGTTCACAAAAACATCCACAAGATGGCGCATTAATAGACCCCCTGTGTGCTGGCTCTGGAAGAATAGAAATATATAGAAGGAATGAAGGGGGAGGAAAATATTTACCTTATATGAAAATGTCCATGCTATCTCGGTCTGCATTAGAGGGAATTGGACTAGCAGTACCGGGACATTACAATACCATATAAATGTTTTTACGTACATATATATCTGACTGCTCGTTATTTCAGGACTAGCCGAAGCTCCTTTTCAGGGTACAAATACCATAGCGATGAATTTTAGAACTTGTTTTTGGCAGTTTTTTAATTTTTTACACTTCCATTACTGGCCGGGGTCAGAGATTATATCAAGCTGTATTAGTCAGGCAGGGCTGTGGAGTCAGAAGGCCAAACCACTGACTCCAACTCCTTCATAAACGCCTGACAAGCATGATCAGACAGGAGCATCACTGGGTAGCTGAGCCCTCTCCATACTTCCTTAGTGACACCATGACATACAGATACGTCATGGGTTGCTAAAGGGTTAAACACTAAGTAGTAACATACTAGGATACCATCCTACCCAATAATGTCATTGAAATGTTTCCCAAAAATTGTCAAAGCAATCTGTACATCTGTTATTATATATATAAAAATTTGTTTTTGTCAGTCCATCTGTTCTTTATGTGCGACCAAATGACTGGACCGATCTTCACCAAATTTGGTACACAGGTATATCAGGTGTCCAGGAAGGTTTTAGAGAGTGTCTCAGCTTCCTAGGATGTACCGTTCCTGAGCTACAGTATTCCCAAAAAATGACCTGCACTAGCCAGTACAAGTCTGCAAGTCTTTCACTTATATTCCAACTGCTATACACACTGTCACATGTCTCTTTTCAGCCAATAGATGCTCGCAGGTACTTAGTCTCCACATGCACACAGCTTTACTCCAGGTTTCCATAACAACCAATCATAGGTTTTACACTGATATCCAAACTGAGATTCACATGATGCTTATGGACCAATGGAAACTCGCAGCTTCTTCAGTCTTCACATACACACAGCCTTACAACAGGTTTCCATAGCAACCAAACTATTCTTATTGGGCCATTACACAAACAAAAAATGAAATATTCCCATGCGAAGACGGGTCCTCCTTATAGCATTTGAATAAATGCTTCAAAGATGATAAACAACTTAAGACTTATGTGTATTAGGAATAAGATCCGAATTCTAATTTCAATAGGAATGTACAATTGAATTTGATACTCTCCAACCATTACAGAACATTTGCTATGCAAGTGTCACCAAATTTGATCAATGGGCCTTGTGCACTCATATTATAAGTAATGCAGTGCTATGACAGTGCCCGACTCATGATAAAGAGGACCTTGCACCATTTGGGCCACATGCGGTTTACTACACCGCTAGAAAGCCGACAGTGCACTGAATTCAGCGAACTATCAGCTTTCCCTTTCTGTGCCCCCGGTGAAGAGTTATCGGTGCCGATACTCATACCTCCCAACCGTCCCGATTTCCGCTGGACATTCACGATTCCGGTGATGTGTCCCGCGGTCCCGGCTGGAGGATGCAGATCTGAGTTGAACACATACGCTTCGCCGCCGCACGCCGCCTACTGGCTGTGTAGACGCGATGTGATGACGTCACATCGAGTCTACAACTGTTGCGTGGGAGAGAGAGGCGCGGAGAGAGCGGCGGGGGAGCGAGGAGAAGGTAAGTGTAATGTGTACACTGAGGTGGAACGTGAAACTGGGGGCTGATGAAGGAGAGAAGACGGCATGACACTGGGGGCAGAGAAGTGGGGACATGAATCTGGGGACAAAGATGGAGGGGACATGAATCTGGGGACAGAGATGGAGGGACATGAATCTGGGGACAGAGATGGAGGGACATGAATCTGGGGGCAGAGATGGAGGGGGGACATGAATCTGGGGGCAGAGATGGAGGGGGGACATGAATCTGGGGACAGAGATGTAGGGGGGACATATAATTTACGGGTGACTGTAGGAGGATTATACTGTGTGCGGGCACATGAAAAATTAATGAGAATGGGCGGAGTCAACACAAAAGTGGGAGGGGCTAAATTTTGTCCCTCTTTCGGCTCTTCTAAAGTTGGGAGGTATGGGTACCACAGCTCTTCACTGATAGAAGGGCGCCTATTGCTCTGTACTGTGAGACTGGTAGTAGGGATGTCACCTTCACTGGTCACATGGTACAGCAAGAGCTCAGTCTCATTCAAGGATATTAGGCTGAGCTGTAATACTGAGCACGGACACCAGACATGGCGGAGATTTCTGTACGCCTGGACTTACATATACGCCGCTCATATCTGATCTCACGCATCGATTTTGCCAAATTTTCTAGGATAAACGATAATAAATTTTTGGATAAGTGAGGTGCTGCGGCCTCTTCAGTCAGCTGATCAGTGGGGGTCCTGGGGGTCAGACCTCACCAATCAAGTACTGATGGCCTGTACTAAGGATCCATCTTCTCATGGGACCCAACATAAAGGAGAAAGAGTGAAAAACGATGACATTTTTGGAATATTTTTTCTTTGTCTTCTTCTCCTTGTCCTGGTTTGTTGCTGTGTCCATGTTTTTTTATTACCATCAAAGCAATCAGTACAGAGCTGCTGCTAGGCAACTGCGCGCCGGAAATGAGGTCAATTGTCGGCGCCGTCACGTGACCGGACGAGACTGCTGAATTTCCGGTGTGCGCACCTCCAGCTGCTCGTGTGACCCGGCCGCGCTGTGTGCTGATCCCGGAGCCTGTGAAAGTGGCGCTGGATACATGGAGGCCGTTCAGCTGTCCCCCGATGCTGGGGAATGGCCCGGTGATCCCGGGGCCCTGGAGACCGGGAATGCGGAGCCCACTGGCAGGAATGAGACCACCTGTTATGGCAATGGCGGGACCCAGAGACCTAAGGACTGTCAGGGGCCCAGTGATCCCGGGGCCTCCACCCATGAGAGTACCGGGGCCAGGGATCCCCAGGCCTGGAATGATGAGACCCCCGGGGCTCGGTATACTGAGGGGTCCCGGACCGGCAGCTCTGAGGGGCCCAAGGATTCCGGGACCCGGAGCGCCCAGGGCCTTGGGGATTCCAGGACCTGTAGCCGTCAGGCCAGTGGGGATCCCGGGGCCCAGAGCGATGAGGGGCCCGGGACCCGGAGTGATGAGACCACCAGGGGTGCCAGGTCCGGCAGCTTTAAGGGGACCAATCCAGTCCCCAGTGAGGGGCCCGGGACCCGGAGTGATGAGACCACCAGGGGTGCCAGGTCCGGCAGCTTTAAGGGGACCAATCCAGGCTCCAGTGAGGGGCCCCGGGATCCTGGCGCCATCTCCTGCCGCAGTGAGGAACATGAGGATTTCAGGGATGAGACCAGTGCGGCCCCCAATGATGCCAGGGACAGTTCAGAAGACCAACGGCTTGCCGGGTCCGGTGGCCCTGAGGGGCCCCATCTTGCCAGGACCTGCAATGAGGGGCCCCATGCTGCTACATCAGCGAAATCCTATAATGCAGGGGCCGAGGCCCCCACCACAGAACCTAGTAAGGGGGGAGGTGGGGCCGAGGGCAGCACCCTGGAGAGCTCCTTTAAGAAGCCCGTCGCTCCTTTCAGGTCCGGCTGGAATGAAAAGACCCTGGACCAACATAACAAACCCAGCAGCTCCGCCCCCTCCCCAGCCCAACCTTCTCCCCCCATCAGCAGCAGTGGGGAAGCGGCCCCGGATCACAGCGCCAGGCTTCCCTCTGATGCCTACCGAGCCAGCCCTGCCATTCCCTATCGGGAGCCTTCCTGGTCGGGGCTGCCCCAGGCCCTTTACAGCTTGGAGGTGCTGAAGGGCGGCAGCATCCTGTCTACCAAGAGCTTGCAGGGCGCCAGCTGGACTATCTTTGGCAGACTCCCTACTTGCCACGTGTCGCTTGAGCACCCTTCTGTTTCACGGTACCATGCGGTCCTGCAGTACCGGTCCGTGGCTGGGGCAGAGCCAGATCAGGAGCCGGGCTTCTATGTGTACGACCTGGGTAGCACCCATGGGACCTTCATCAATAAGCAGAGGGTCCAGCCCAAGACCTACTGCCGCTACCGAGTGGGGCACGTGCTGAAATTCGGAGGGAGCACCAGACTGTTCATCCTGCAGGTTATTCATATTTATATTGCTGTCAATGATGGGGGGGCTCAAAACTTTTTAGAACTGTGTTTGTTACAGTGTGTCATATCTACGCCGCCCTTTGTAACAAACTGTCAGGACAGGGTCTATCTGTAGTTATCTCATAAATGAGGGGGGAGACATTAAAAGGGTTAAAGGGGGTTTCCATTCTTTATTAAATAATGATCTGTCCTCAAGATAGGTCAGCAATATAAGATCAGTGGGGTCTGACACCTCGGCCTCCTGAGACTGCAGCATTTAGGGGAGTCCTTCATGGAAGACCAAGCAGAGCGCCGTCCACTGTATAGTGGCTGCTCTTGGTATTGCTGCTCAGTCACATGTAAAGCAGACATAGTACCCATATCCCTTCTATACAGAGGACGGGGCACCTACTACTCGTATAGGGACACTGCTGCACATGCTCCCTGTCCACTAGCACCCACAGGCTTACAGAACAGCTGATCTGTGTAGGGTCTGGGTGTTATATACTTATGACCGCACTTGTGGATATCAGTATAAAAAATGTATTTTAGGCCAGAAAACCCCTTTAAAGTCAGTGTCTTGGAGTAATGCACTGTGGGGTCTGCATTTGGTTGTCACCCAGAGGAGAGGGCACAGCATAGACTCCCATATGGAGACTATTTAACCCCGTGTGGTACAAGTCTGACAGTAAGATCTGGTTTTTCAGGGTCCAGATGAAGATCAGGAAGCCGAATCCGAACTGACCGTAACGCAAATCAAGGAAGCGCGGCGGCAGAAAGAGAGCCTGCAGAAGAGGATGCTGGGAGATGATTCTGATGAAGACAGCGCCGAGGAGGAGGGAGAAGAAAAAGAGCGGAAAGAGCGAGGAGGATCAGAAGATTCTGGCTGCATGTGGGGGATGGGTGAGCCAGGGCTTATTCTACCCTTTTACATTCAGATTTCAGCTGGCCGAGGACATGACATATCACACAGCAGATCCCACCAGGAATCGGACCTCTGAAAGATCTGCTAATGGGCACAGATCCCAGGTGGTAGAGAGTGGTATGACCAAGGGGGCTGAGCGGGCACCGTACCTCATCATAGATATGAATGGCAGTGTCAGAAACAGCCGCAAGAGCTGCACTCCTTCATAGCAATGGTGGGGGCCATGAGGTCAAACAGTTCACCCCCCAGCAAGGTGCACAAAGTGAAAAATATTAAAACACTAGCACTTACCCGCGACTTCGTCGGTGGGTCGCGGTTGGGGACAATGTTGCGGCGCCTGCGGACCCCCCCCGCTGACTTAGAAATCCCTCTTTTGCTCCGACCCCTCTCGCACGGCACACCATGAACTCCTCCCCCACGGGTAGTACGTGCGGGCCACCGAAAGTCATCTTGCGCGGCCCCCGAAAACCCTCCTCCGTGTCCTCCCTGCTCCAAAGCCCTGTGCACCCCACTGTCCCCCCTAATTCTTCTCCCCAAAGGCTCTGCACGTGCCCCTCCACCTCTGGCGGGGCCGGAGCTTACTTTGGGTGGGGGGGGGGGGTGAAAGACGGAAGTTGGCGGCGTTGAGAGACAGGGATACCTAATATGTATTGAATAACTTTTGTATGTGTTCTAGGGATAGGGGTGGTGAATGTTTTTGTGTTTATTCTTGGTTGCTGTTTTTATTTTATTTTTTGTTAAATTTGTTTGTGCATTTCCTACACTGTGTTTTGGGGTCTTGAACCCCAGGGTGTCTGATAAGCAACGCATTACAATGCTTATGTATTGTAATGCATTTCATAATAGCCCGCAATAGAAGGACCGGTTTAATGCAATGCATAATACCTGTCGGTGGCCGCAACGATCGGCGACATTAACCCTTCCTGCACCTCGGCCAGCTGTCACTGAGGCGCTGGAAGGGTTATTGTCGCCGATTGTTGCGGCCACCAACAGGTAGTATGCCGTTCCTCCGGCAGCGCGTGGGCACTGCCATGATCGCTGTTATCGCCGGCTCCCAGAGGTTGAGGCTATGGCAGCCAGGAGGTGGAGAGGGCTGCCAGGCTATATCATTCTAGTAGTAAAGTCAGCCCTATAGTACAGGTACATGGGGGAGGTGCCAGGAGGTGGAGAGATGGGGGGGTGGATATGTGGATGGTTCTGATCCAAAAAGAACCCCCTATAATAGACTTCCTTTCAGGTCATCACCATTTCCAACCTCTGCTTGCTGTCAGGGAATGAAAGATGTTTAAATACAGAAATATCTGCAGCGCTAACACATCTCACAGCTGAGGGTCTGTTACAGTTGTATCTAGTCTTCACAATTATCTGTGAGCTAAAGGTATTGTGTCACCAAAAATGGCCAAGGTCTATGAGAAACATATTTTCTAAGATCTAAGCAGCTATATCTATATAGCTGTATCCTGCAGTTTTCATACTGCCCACTAAGCCTAATAATAGCCTGATACTTTATAATTGTGTAAGGGTTTTATTTGCAAAACTTAATTTACATCACAAACAAGACTTACAACAGAAGATAACACCTCACTAGATAACACCACTGAGCCATCATTACATCACGCCTGACAATAGATGACGTCTCACCTTATCGTTTCCCTCTCCCCATTACTAGTAAACTTTCCCATAGAGGCTTCAGACTGTTGCTGTCTATGGCTATGACTATGCTGTAAAGCAGATCAGTAAATGCTGTTAAAAGAGCGAAGAAGCTCAGGCAAGATGGCCGCCCCCTTAAAGGGGTTTTCCATGAAAACATTTATGGCATAGCCACATGTCTGATAGATGAGTCTCCCCTCTGGGTCATGCACCTACCTATGGAAACTGCGTAGAACAGTGAGCTGATTACTACTATTACTGTCGCCATCATTACTGCTATTATATTTTGCTGACCTCTACCCTCATTCTCCAGGAGAGGACGCTGTGGAGGAGGAGAACGATGTGAACCCCATTGCTATGGAATATCAGGCGGAGCGAGAGGCGTCATACTCCGGGAATCCAAAGAAGGCGCTGCAGGGTTTTTTCGATCGAGAAGGTAAGACTCCAGGGCTTATTACCCAGTCTTGGGGTTATGACCGCGCCCGATCCATCCTACATTTTATTTTTGGGTCACTAACAAATAGAACTTGCTCATGTGACGTTTCTGTCCACTGAATATTGAGCAAACCTTGTATCTTGCAGGGGAAGAGCTGGACTTCGAGTATGAAGAGCGAGGGATCGGTTCGTGGCTGTGCAGAGTAAAGTAAGTGACTTAAAGGGATTCTACCATTAAAACTTTTTTTTGTGTGGATAAGACGTCATCTCTTACCTTTAGACGTGGTCTCCGCCGCGCCGTTCCTCAGAAATACTGTTTTTTACCGGTATGTAAATGAGTTCTCCCGCAGCGATGGGCGCGGGCCCAGCACTCAAACATCGATGAGGGCGTCCCCACCGCTGCCAGAGAAGTGTCTCCAAGCGCCGCCTCCTTCATCGTCTGCCGCATCATCTTCAATGTCTTCCGGCACAGGATCATAACTTCTAGCAGAGCAGACCAGACTGCGCAGGCGCATAGGCCACGGGAAAATGTCCGCTAACAGTACTGTGCAAGCGGCCATTTTCCCGTGACCTGTGCGCCTGCGCAGTCTGCTCTGTTAGAAGTTACAAGCCTGCGCCGGAAGAGGACATTGAAGATGACGCGGCGGACGAAGCAGGAGGCGGCACTTGGAGACACTTCTCTGGCAGCGGTGATGACACCCTCATCGCTGTTTGAGCGCTGGGCCCGCCCCCATCGCTGTGGGAGACCTCATTTGCATAACGGTAAAAACCGGTATTTCTAAGGAATGGCGCAGCGGAGACCACGTCTAAAGGTAAGAGACGAATAGTCTTCCTAAAGGCTATTCCGACGTCTTATCCACACAAAAAAAGTTTTAAAGGTAGAATCCCTTTAATATAAGTGATATAATAGCAGATAGTGGGGGAAGGGCTACAGCCACTTCTATAGGAACAGATAGGTGAGTGCAGTGAGATCTGTCAGGCCCATAGAAGTGAATGGAGGAGAAGCCCCCATTCTCTTGACCACTAGGGACCCCAGCAATCTGATGCCTCGTGGATTAAGGACTGCTGAACATGCCAAAACCAGGATGTCAAGGCAGCATGTCCCGTACGATTAAAGCGGAGGTAGGTCAGGGGTTTAAATATGGCACCCACTCAGGAGCTGAGCAGATGTCATCACCCCAGGGGTTCTGCTTTTTAGCACAGCAGTGCCTGTGATCAGAGATGTGTCTGTACCACTCACCTTACCATGGTCAGATGTGACCCCGGGATCTGGGTGGTGACGGAACGGCTGATCAGCAGGGGCAATTCTAGGATCGGTTCAGACGATACCTGCCATAGTAATGACTAACGAGGCCTAGCTATGGCCCTCTTCTATAGTTACCTAGAGAATACAGTAATATCACAGGCTACGGTGCAAGCGATCTAGATTCTCTGCACAGGCCTCCTATGGGAAATAAAAAATAATTTTAAAAAAGTTATAAAAATTGGAAAGTTTTTAAAAATAGAAAAAAATATAAAAAAAATTGACTCCCTTCTCTAGTCTGGAAATGGATAAAAAAATATAAAAATTATTAAAATATTAAAATCATTTATCAAAAATCAAAATAGGAAAATTATTATTTATTTTTTTCTGATTCGCCTGTCCCCCCCCCCCCCAAATAAAAAAGTGCTGAACACATCAGAGATTTCCCAAAATGGTATCAATAAAAACTTCACATTGTCCCCCAATAAAAAAAACAAAAACGCCGTACCAGAGTCTGTACACGTGTCATGGTACACAGTGCGGTTACACAAGAACCATGGGGTTGGCTTCACTATTGGTAGGGTCACATGACTCCTTGTCACCCACCTCTATAGAGTCCTGTATATACTTTGTATTTCTTGTACTCCAGAGCTGTACTCACAATTCTGCAGAAATCTCCCAGCATTCCCTGCATGTACAGGTTTGATCAGAGCTTCCTAGTGGGCCGCACGCTCGATGTCGCTCTTCACAGTCGCTTTCTTGTTGCGCGCAGGCTGCCGGTGGACGATTCTGCGGAGAAGCAGCTGATGGCGGAGGTGGTCCATTCAGGAAAGAAGCGGGACGCCATGAGGCTGTGCTGTATGGAGGCCTGCCGTATGCTGGACATGAGAGGGTTACTGCGTCAGGAGGCCGGTCAGTTCTCACACAGCTGCTGAGTTTGTGTCATTTTAACCCTTTAATGACTGCCACGTTACTGAGTATATTAGAGGCCTTCTATATGGCTGCACTGGAGCGGGGGCAAAATGGTGCATCGAGTCGCAGCCGCTCTGGAGCGCCATATACTGCGGAGCACATGACATGTTTCCTGGCGAGGTTCATTACAGAATATTTGGGGATTATTTGGAGTGAATTTCCCTGTAGACCAGCATAACCCAGCTGGCTGATAGCAGAGAGTACTAGAGAGCCTTACGTGGCACAAGACGTGGAGACTAGAGATGAGCGAGTACTGTTCGGATCAGCTGATCCGAACTGCATGCTCGCATAGAAATGAATGGACGTAGCCGGCACGCGGGGGGTTAAGCGGCTGGCCGCCATCAATGCGGAAGTACCAGGTGCTTCCATTCATTTCTATGGAGCGTGCTGTTTGGATCGGCTGATCTGAACAGTACTCGCTCATCTCTAGTGGAGACAATTCCACCCCGGTTAACCCCTTCATGTATCTTATAGTTGACGTCCTCCTCAGTTTTCCCCATGATGAATCCGTCTTGCCCGGTGTCAGACGTATCTAACCTGCAGGTTTCTCTGTGATTCTAGTGTCACGTAAAAGGAAAGCCAAGCAGTGGGAGGACGAGGATTTCTACGACAGCGACGACGACACTTTCCTCGACCGCACGGGGATAGTGGAAAAAAAGAGGCTGAACCGTATGAAGAAAGCCGGGAAGATTGAGGAGAAACCAGAGACCTACGAGTCCCTAGTGAGTTATTGAGTTACTCCAGTCACACACAAAGCTGCAGCTGCTGTTACTGTACCACCTGCTGGATCAGTGTCTGCTCTGCCGTGGTACAATCACCTCTGTATGTGACACCCGAGGGTCGTCAGCTGCGGCCGCCAATGGTCATAACTAATGTGTGACGTCCAGCAGAATTATGACTGCAGCTCTGGATGTGACCTTAAAGGGATTTCCCAGGACTTGTATACAGATGGTCTTTCCTTAGTATAGGTTCATGGTGTGTGTGTGTGGGGGGGGGGGTCTGACACACTTGGCCCCCTGTCAATCAGCTGGTCAAAGGAGCTGCAGCTTTTAGGTGACCCCTGCGGCCTCTTCACTGAATATCAGGCACAGCGCCATATATCGTATAGTGGTTGTACTTAGTATTGCAGCTCAACCCCATTCACTTCAAATACAGGTAGTCCTCGGGTTACGACGGTCTCGGGTTACGACGTTTCGTTTCGTGGTTACAACTAGAGATGAGAGCTCCCTTGTAACAGAAAATTGCCAGCACTCCCAAGTAGCAAGGACTAGTCTGTGTCAAATCAATGCTGGTTCTACAGCAGGCTCGTCCTTGCTCATCGGAAGAGAGCTGGCAGCTTGCTGTTATGAGCCGCTGCACACTAAATCACTGTGATCCGTTCCTATGCGGAGTCAGTATGGTAGGTTTCCGACTTACGTCGAAATTCGGTTTACGACGCCGCGCAAGAACGGATCAACGTCTTAAGTCGAGGACTACCTGTAGACTGAGCTTCTGTTCTAAAATGTGACCGATGAATGTGAAGAGCAAGGCAAGTATGCATGCTGGGAGTTGTATTCCCCCCCCCCCCAGCTGAAGTGCTAAAGGTCGACCACCCCTGAATCTAGAACGTCCTTCATGTTTGTCACCTGATGGGTGGTCATTGATTTGCTGTAGTGTGTGAACCTGCGCCGTTCCTGCATGTGACTGTGTTTTCTCTCGTCAGATCGCAAAACTGGACATCGTCGAAAAAGAAATAGTGGAGATAGCGGCCAAGCTGAGAACAAATCGTCAAGGTAAGTGGAATGGAGTCACCCCATATACTAATAGAGGAGGCGCTCACCCAAATGGGGGCTCCCACCACTCTGTGTACAGCAGTTTAAAGGCAAATTGTCTGACAGGGCGGTTACATTAAAGGGGTCCTCTACTTTTAAGACATTTCTGGCCCCTTTATGGCAGAGCACCCTGTCCAGACTCCTCTATATCAGGCTCAGCACTAGTTCTGACCCGGGGTCTTATTATATGTGGGCTCTTCTGCCTCTTCTCCCCCAGATGAGGCCCAGTCATCTGCCCAAGACTCCCTGGACGCCTTCATGACAGAAATCAAGTCTGGCGCCTCCTTGGACAGTGTGACCCGCAAGAAGCTGCACATTCAGTCCCTGGAACTGAAGAAGGAGCAGCAGAGACTGAAGAGCCTGATCAAGATTGTCCAGCCGACCAGACTGCCCGAGCTCAGGACTGAGTAAGTGACGGCCATTAAAGGGGATGATGACACTGATGACTGCGGCCTCTGCACTGCTTACAAGCACAGCGCTATAGACTGTATAGTGGCCAGTCTTGGTTTCGCAGCTCAGCCATATTCACTTGAGTGGGACATCACGCCTCTGGCCTGAGAAGATGTAGTAGCGCTCAGGATCATATTCCTGGGGTGCAGACTAATTTTGGTGTCCGTGTCCCCTAGAGTGTGAGCGCACACATCATCCAGTAGGTGGCAGTGTTGTCCGTCCAGGCGCCGTGGCCATTATAAGCACCTCCAGCATAAAGTATAAAAATGTCTCCGCATTGTCCAGGTCACTTCCGAGGTCTGTTGAGTAGCAGAGCCGAGTCTGTCATTTGGGGCCACTTCCTGTGACGTTATGCAGTGTTAGCGCTGATATCCTGCTGTATTATCTACCTCAGCTCCAAACAACACGCTCAGCTCTGCTACATCTGCACCCAGGCTGCTGTATTTCTTAGGTAGGAGACAACATGGCTGGTTTTAGCTGATGGGCTCTCCTGTTCACATTAGTATGTTATGGCACATCCCAGCATGATTTTCTACTGAAATACTCTGTGCTGCTGGAGACACTGTAATTCTGTCACCTCCTGCAATTCAGTACATTCCTGAAATACTTTGTGCTGCTGTACTGGACGTGTCTCACACTAATCTTTCAGGAGTGGACTGGTCTCTGCCCCCTGACAAGGCTAGCATACTCCTCTCCTGAAATACTCTGTGCTGCTGCTCCTGCCCTATTGCACACAGCCATGTCCTCACTAATCACTAATATTACATAAGTGGACCAGTCACTGCCCCCCCCCCATAAGTCCCCATACTCCTCTCCTGAAATACTTTGTGCTGCTTTACTGCCCCTGTCCTCATCACCATGAGCGGATCGGTCACTGACCTCTGTAAATCCTGACATTTTGTCTTTCAGCGCCGCTCAAGACCCGAAAGCTAAGAAGTTGACCTTACCCATGTTCGGGGCGATGAAAGGAGGGAGCAAATTCAAGCTGAAAACCGGCACGGTCGGGGTAAGAGACCCTTGGACACAGAACCCTCCATTTACCATAATGGCAGCCATCTTGGTTGTCTCACCTGATGCATCTGAGCCCCCAGTGTCGTCCTAATGTCCATCACACCCCCGGATACTGGGATATGCTGGAATGGTGAACTACAACTCCCAGCCTGCCCTACACAGTAGCTTCAGTCTAGAATAGATTTTGATGTTCTGCCCCCTCCCCTTGTTTCAGAGGCTGCCCCCGAAACGGACAGATCTCCCCTCAAGCCTGTTCACCATGAAAGGTGATGAGCCCGAAGAGGAGGAGGAAGAGGACGACGGCATGGAGCAGGAAACCGCCAGTGCCAGCCGCACAGAGAGTAAAGCCGGACCGAGCGAGTCCATGGAGCAGAGCAGGAGCCCCGAACCCGGAATCGGCCCCACCCAGGGTAATAAAAGCGCTCCACATGTGGATACCTACCCCAGGAGGGTAACTCTGGGTACAGAAGGTACAACCAGATGCTGGAACGACTTGTACCGCCATAATACTTTACAGCAGGTTTGTTACAGTCTCATCCAGTCCAGTCATTCCTCTGAGCTAAACACATCAGCAGCAGCACACACATATTCTGGTGCGGAGTACAAAGGATCCGTCTATTCAGCTCACAGAGGATTGTCGAGGCTGGATACAATTGTAACAAACCCTCAGCTGTGAGAAGTATTGGGTCAGGGCAGGTTTTCAGCCTTGAGATGTGAGTAAGAGCGTTCCCTTTCACTGACAGCAAGCAGAAATCTAGAAAATGGTGTTATAAGGCGTCACAGGGTACACTGTTATGTTATCTGCAATTTTCCCTCTGGCCACTAAGCCTAATAATTGACTGACATCAGTTCTGTAGGGGTTTTCTTTGTAGCAGTCACTTAATTTACTTCACAGAAAGGGTTACTATAGAAGATAACACCTCTATAGATAACACCCCTGACCCATCACTACTGACAATAGATGTCACAGCTTATCTCGTCCCCTCGCATGTCTAGAAAACTCTCCCATAGACCACAATGAGGCAGCTCCAGACTGTTACTGCCTATGGCCACGATTGTGCTGTAAAGCAGGTCACTAAATGCTGTTAAAGGAGCGGAGGAGAAGCTCAGCCAAGATGGCCACCCCCATAATCATGGAAATAAAATTAAAAATCTACAATCAAAAAAATTAGAAAAAAAGTGATTAATTTACATCTGGTTTAAATAATTTTTTTTAAAGATTTGAGGTCGTGTCCCTTTAAGGCAAGGGGGGGGGGGTGCAGGAATCGTCTCTTCCGGTGCAAATCAATAGTGAACTTTTTCTCACTAAATGAGACTTGTGTGTGCGATGACCGAGCGCCCCAACGGACCCCACCTATAGCCGTAGCCATCAGCAGGCGCCATATGTAACGTCGCACCATCTTGTGTTTGTTGTAGTTACTGATGTGGAAGTGAAGAAGAGCTCAAGTGAAGAACCAAAGAGAAAAACCGAGGCCCCCAGTGCTAGCCGTGGGGCCCCCAATGGTCACAGTCCTCCAGGTGAGGGGGAAGGTTATCTCTCATGACTTAGACTCCTGTCCTGCCCAGTGGAAACTATATGGGAGTGGGGGGACAACTGTGTGTAAGGGGGGGAAGGGAACAACCGTGAGTGTGCACAGGGTCTGGGGGTGATTAACAATCCTTGATAATTCTCCATTATAGTCACCAAGAAGGAGGACGAGGAGGAGGCTCCTAAATCTGCCCCAGTGAAAAAGAAGAAAATGCTCGGCCCCAGTCGGGTGAGTGTCCCCGTATTCTAGAAATATTCACAGTCTGTATGGTATAGAGAATAATAAACCTACAATGTCTATACTTCTATGTATACACAGCCACCACAGGGAGCGCTATCATCCACCTACCCTGAAGACGACCCCGACTATTGTGTGTGGACGCCACCTACAGGTAATGTAGTGTCACCTGCCTGCCTGCTCTTAAATGTCTGTATACTCGCCACTGGGAACGTCAGAATAGTGAGTGCAGCTCTGGAGTATAATACAGGATATAACTCAGGATCAGTACAGGATAAGTAATGTAATGTATGTACACAGTGACTGCACCAGCAGAATAGTGAGCACAGCTCTGGAGTATAATACAGGATGTAACTCAGGATCAGTACAGGATAAGTAATGTAATGTATGTACACAGTGACTGCACCAGCAGAATAGTGAGCGCAGCTCTGGAGTATAATACAGGATGTAACTCAGGATCAGTACAGGATAAGTAATGTAATGTATGTACACAGTGACTACACCAGCAGAATAGTGAGCGCAGCTCTGGAGTATAATACAGGATGTAACTCAGGATCAGTACAGGATAAGTAATGTAATGTATGTACACAGTGACTGCACCGGCAGAATAGTGAGCGCAGCTCTGGAGTATAATATAGGACAGGGGTAGGGAACGTACGGCTCTCCAGCGGTTGCAAAACTACAACTCCCAGCATGCATACTGGCTCTGCTGTTCTGGGAACTCCTATGGAAGTGAATGGAGCATGCTGGGAGTTGTAGTTTCACAGCAGCTGGAGAGCCAAAGGTTCCCTACCCCTGATATAGGATATAACTCAGGATCAGTACAGGATAAGTAATGTAATATATGTACACAGTGACTGCACCAGCAGAATAGTGAGCGCAGCTCTGGAGTATAATACAGGATAAGTAATGTAATAGATTTTTAGTATTTCATGTTGATTTTTTATTTTTTTTAATTTTGTCTTTTTCTACTTTTGTCATTCAGGGCAAACAGGAGACGGGAGGACACATTTAAATGAAAAATATGGTTACTGACACGAGCTGCTGCTTCATGATCCAGGACAGACGATATGGACTATAACACTTGAGTTACTTTTCTCCAGTACCTGCGGGGGGCGCTCACATGTTTAGAGCCGGCCTGGCACCAGGAGGTGTAGCTGCAGTTCTCCCTGGATGTTGCTGTGTTGTGTTGCATGGTCACTGGATAAATCAATCCAAACTCTACAGGACTGTCGGGATCCATCGCCCTCTTATGAACTATGGCACCAGAGACCCCGGACAGACCACCTTGTACTGAGCCGCCTGCACCCCTCCCCCTCCCCATATTGTTTTCTCTGGACCCACAAGACTTGTGCGAATCCAGATTTTTTTATAGTAGAGATTTGGTAGAGTAGACCGTATGACCCTCTACAGCTCCTCTGGGCACTCTCTTCTTAGTATGATTTTTTTTATTTTTGTGATTTTCTTTGTTGGTTTTTTCCCGTTTTATATTATTATTATTATCACCTTGTACAATATGGAAGCTGTAAATACCGGATTAGTTTGTAGAACTGTTTCTAAGATTAAAAATGTGAGATTATTCTGTTTGATATTGGACTCCTGTATAATGCCTTACTGAATGTCTGACGTGTCTGCTCTGCCTGACAGGATGAACGAACGCAGGAGACCCCAGACCTGTCATAAGTCACTGTCTACACACACAACGTTACTTATCCTGTATTATACTCCAGAGCTGCGCTCACTAATCTGCTGGTACAGTCACTGTGTACATACATTACATTACTTATCCTGTATTATACTCCAGAGCTGCACTCACTATTCTGCTGGTGCAGTCACTGTGTGCCATGTGTATAATACAGGAGTGCTCCATGTTTTGTATGGAGTTAAAATACCATTGCATCTTTCAGGTTCATGAATAGAATGCCCAGGTGACAGTGAAGACTGACACATAAGCGTAAGAGTAGAAAGCTGATGAGTTCTCATTATATTTGGTTAATTTGACAATGATGGGACTGAAACTAAAACTAATGCTTCGAAGTCAAAGCCATTGCCATGTTAATAACTGAGAATGGAGAAGTCCTTTAAGGATCTGTCACTACATCTTGCAGTCTTCCTCTCTCCAGTAGAGGGCAGTCCAGATCCTCAGTTTAGACAGCAGATGTCTCCTGTGGCCCCCTGATGTGATGTCTTGTAGAGGCCGCTCTTCCTGGATAATCTGTTTGTAAGAGACGGAGTCACAAAATCTGGTCAATGCTGCAGGGCCTGGAGGTCGCCCTCTCTGGGTGGGGTGTGCGGGGCATCGTGCTGGGGGTTATGGACATTTTGACAGGCTGGAAGCTTAAAGGGTTAATATTTGGAGTGATATTTACTGCACACAATAGATATTTTCACATCAAAAGTCATAGGCGGGCGCGGTGCGGCTCCAGCCGGCGCCATTGTGTACTGTAACCATTACTAATCACTCATACACCCACAGCTCAGACGTGTGTCACCAATCCCTCATCTTAAAGGCAAAGTCCTGCAAACAAACTTAAAGGGATATCCCAGTTTCTGCAGGTGTAGTTTTTCTGATCTGTTTTTATTTCCTGATTTATAGATTTTTATTATTCTATTTCCTGTACATGACTATGGGGCGGCCATCTTGTCTGAGCTTCTCCCCTGCTCTGGTAACAGCATTTAGTGATCTGCTTTACAGCACAGTCATGGCCATAGGCAGCAATAGCCTGGAGTCGCCTCATTGAGGTCTATGGGAGAGTCTGCTAGACATGAGGAGGGGGAGGAGGTAAGCTGTGACATCATCTATTGTCAGTAGTGATGTAATAATGGGTCAGGGGTGTTATCTATAGAGGTGTTATCTTCTATCGTAATATAGTCTGTGAAGTAAATGAGGTCACTTCTGCAATGAAGACCCCTACCGAGTTGGCAGATGTCAGTCTATTATTAGGCCTGGTGGTCAGAGGGAAAATTACTGGATGTAATTTTTTTTTTTTTTTTAACACAGATAGTGACTGACAATTGTTTGTATGATCTTTTCAAAATTGGTCATTTTCCAGTGAAACATTCCCTTTAAGGCCTGCAGAGTTGTCAACAAAGGGGGCAGGGCTTGAATATAATAAACCCCATCGGGGAGCATTGTACGGTGTGTAGGGTTCATTAGGGTGGATTATACTGTGTGTAGGGGCCGTCGGGGGAGTATCATACTGTGTGGGTGGCATATATGAGCATACGCGCGTATCACATTGAAAGCAATAGGTAAAAAAAGCCTGCCATTGACTTCAATTAGTAGCGCGCATAAGACAGAACCCATTGAAGTCAATGCGATTCTGTTTTACCGCGCTCACTCTGAATGTGTTTACATGTCAGAATGAGCGGAGCGTTACTCCGTGTGAAAGCAGCCTTACTAGGTGACTACATGACACAAGTATGTGACCAGTATATAGCAGTATTATTGGGGCACCGTTACTTCCATGGGTTAGTTCATGGCGGTACTATATGTTACTGTTATTTAAAGCTGTTTGGCACTATTTAGTACTGTTTGGCATTATTATTTTGGTGCGCTCTCTCAGGCTATTACAGTATTATTTGGGCACTGTATAGCACTATTCCTATTACAATATTACAGTATTTGGGAACTAAGTGGCACTATAAAATGTGCACTTTTTGGCACTTTTACTCAGCATATTACAGTATTATTTTGGGACTGTGGGGCACTATTATATGTGCACTATTTGGCACTATTATTTTGGTGCTGTCTCAGCATATTACAGTATTATTTTGGGATTGTGGGGCACTATTATATGTACACTATTTGGCACTATTATTTTGGTGCTGTCTCAGCATATTACAGTATTATTTTGGGGCTGTCTCAGCATATTACAGTATTATTTTTAGGCTGTCTCAGCATATTACAGTATTATTTTGAGGCTGTCTCAGCATATTACAGTATTATTTTGAGGCTGTCTCAGCATATTACAGTATTATTTTTAGGCTGTCTCAGCATATTACAGTATTATTTTGAGGCTGTCTCAGCATATTACAGTATTATTTTGGGGCTGTCTCAGCATATTACAGTATTATTTTGAGGCTGTCTCAGCATATTACAGTATTATTTTGGTGCTCTCAGCATATTACAGTATTATTTTGAGGCTGTCTCAGCATATTACAGTATTATTTTGGGGCTGTCTCAGCATATTACAGTATTATTTTGGGGCTGTCTCAGCATATTACAGTATTATTTTGAGGCTGTCTCAGCATATTACAGTATTATTTTGGTGCTCTCAGCATATTACAGTATTATTTTGAGGCTGTCTCAGCATATTACAGTATTATTTTGGGGCTGTCTCAGCATATTACAGTATTATTTTGAGGCTGTCTCAGCATATTACAGTATTATTTTGGGGCTGTCTCAGCATATTACAGTATTATTTTTAGGCTGTCTCAGCATATTACAGTATTATTTTGAGGCTGTCTCAGCATATTACAGTATTATTTTGGTGCTCTCAGCATATTACAGTATTATTTTGGGGCTGTCTCAGCATATTGCAGTATTATTTTGGTGCTCTCAGCATATTACAGTAATATTTTGGGACTGTGGGGCACTATTATATGTGCACTATTTGGCACTATTATGTTGGTGCTGTCTCAGCATATTACAGTATTATTTTGGTGTTAGCATATTACAGTAATATTTTGGGACTGTGGGGCACTATTATATGTGCACTATTTGGCACTATTATTTTGGTGCTGTCTCAGCATATTACAGTATTATTTTGGTGTTCTCAGCATATTACAGTAATATTTTGGGACTGTAGGGCACTATTATATGTGCACTATTTGGCACTATTATTTTGGTGCTGTCTCAGCATATTACAGTATTATTTTGGTGCTCTCAGCATATTACAGTATTATTTTGAGGCTGTCTCAGCATATTACAGTATTATTTTGGGGCTGTCTCAGCATATTACAGTATTATTTTGAGGCTGTCTCAGCATATTACAGTATTATTTTGGGGCTGTCTCAGCATATTACAGTATTATTTTTAGGCTGTCTCAGCATATTACAGTATTATTTTGAGGCTGTCTCAGCATATTACAGTATTATTTTGGTGCTCTCAGCATATTACAGTATTATTTTGGGGCTGTCTCAGCATATTGCAGTATTATTTTGGTGCTCTCAGCATATTACAGTAATATTTTGGGACTGTGGGGCACTATTATATGTGCACTATTTGGCACTATTATGTTGGTGCTGTCTCAGCATATTACAGTATTATTTTGGTGTTAGCATATTACAGTAATATTTTGGGACTGTGGGGCACTATTATATGTGCACTATTTGGCACTATTATTTTGGTGCTGTCTCAGCATATTACAGTATTATTTTGGTGTTCTCAGCATATTACAGTAATATTTTGGGACTGTAGGGCACTATTATATGTGCACTATTTGGCACTATTATTTTGGTGCTGTCTCAGCATATTACAGTATTATTTTGGTGCTGTCTCAGCATATTACAGTATTATTTTGGGGCTGTCTCAGCATATTACAGTATTATTTTGGTGCTCTCAGCATATTACAGTATTATTTTGGTGCTCTCAGCATATTACAGTATTATTTTGGTGCTGTCTCAGCATATTACAGTATTATTTTGGGGCTGTCTCAGCATATTACAGTATTATTTTGTGACTGTGGGGCACTATTATATGTGCATTATTTGGCACTATTATTTTAGTGCTGTCTCAGCATATTACAGTAATATTTTGGGACTATGGGGCACTATTATATGTGCACTATTATTTTGGTGCTGTCTCAGCATATTACAGTATTATTTTGGTGCTCTCAGCATATTACAGTATTATTTTGGTGTTCTCAGCATATTACAGTAATATTTTGGGACTGTAGGGCACTATTATATGTGCAGTATTTGGCACTATTATTTTGGTGCTGTCTCAGCATATTACAGTATTATTTTGGTGCTGTCTCAGCATATTACAGTATTATTTTGGGACTGTGGGGTACTATTATATGTGCACTATTTGGCACTATTATTTTGTTGCTGTCTCAGCATATTACAGTATTATTTGGGGGCTGTTATTTGGGCAAATATTGAAGCTTTCCATAGTTTAGTATATCAGGGATTTGTCTTCTTGCCGCAGCCCTTCTGCTTGAGTCCAGGATCTTGAGTGTTGCTATAATGAAGCGTTATAATCTCTCCCGCCATTATACGCCGGATATATAATACATACCACAGCTCCGCTTAATCCCCAGTTCATCTTTGACTACTTTTTTTTTCCTGGAATGGAAATCTGTGAAGTGTCATTGTGGTAACAGTGATGGGATTTTAATGCTGTTGTATGTTTTTACGTTTAGCTCATGACTTGAAGACTTTCATTTCCTGGCCAGATAGGTGAGTGGGAAACACACGGGCGTCTGGGGAGGATTTATATCCGAAAAACTGGGGCAAATCATCCCCCAGCAGCCGGCCCATGGAGGATGGGAGTGAGAGTGGTCACTGATAGGAACAGGCTGGAAAGGCCCTGCAGGGTTGTAGCAAGCGGCAAATCCAAAGCTCGGGCCCTCAGTCACAGGAGCTTCTGAATTTCCTCATTTTGTCAGTCACTTGGGTGCGGCCATGTTTCTGGTCAGTGTCATTCGGCATCACTTAATACAGAGTCATATGCAGATTGCATTGGAACTCTGCCACCTAGTGGACAATATCCTCAAGAAGTCTAACAGTATCTGAAAATGTCTAAGGAAAATGTTCGTTGTTGTACCGTGTACTCTGTATATATACATGCATCCTTCAAAAATGTTTTTAAATTTACTTTGAGAACGGAGCCAAGCGTTCCGAAACGTTGTAATCTGTCATCATTATGAGTTAGCCATTAAAAAGGTATCAACTACTGAAGATCAACAAGTTTTCTTGAAAATGTCTAGCAACTTTTTGGGTGTTACATTTGCCTCCTGGAGTGTGATGGCGGCTCCAGGTGTATAGTGGCCCCTGGCATGACTATTATAGAGCACATTTACCCTGGGCTTTTCTGAGTCTTACAGAGAGTTAACAGATTGTGAATGCAGCTCTGGATGTGACTAGAGTACAAAGCTAAAGGTTCGGCATTAATGAATATATTGTATAACATGATGCTGCATGTGAACTGATTCATATGTCACTTTATTAAACTTCTGCAGCTACAAATTACATCTCGTTCCTTGGCCAGAACTCTCTGGAATCTGATTCCTTGTGGGTGTTTGGAGTTTTCATCGCTTCTGCTCTCGTAGTAGCCAGAGACATTTTTTCACTTTCCTTTGGTTAATAAATTACCTAAAATTCACTATCATAAGCGGAAAGCAAAAAACTTCTAGAATGTTCTATCATCAACTATATGTAGAGTAAACATATACATACTTATCACAGGGGGCGCTGCTGAGCCAGATATACAACATGTCCTATCCATGACTACAAGACACAGGGAGATGGGTAAGGAAATATTCTCCATCTGTAACCTGAAATCCATAAAGATTCCTCCAAATCCTAGAAGTATTATAGTAGTTATATTCTTGTACATAGGGCAGTATTATAGTAGTTATATTCTTGTACATAGGAGTAGTATTATAGTAGTTATATTCTTGTACATAGGAGTAGTATTATAGTAGTTATATTCTTGTACATAGGAGTAGTATTATAGTAGTTATATTCTTGTACATAGGAGTAGTATTATAGTAGTTATATTCTTGTACATAGGAGGTAGTATTATAGTAGTTATATTCTTGTACATAGGAGTAGTATTATAGTAGTTATATTCTTGTACATAGGAGCAGTATTATAGTGGTTATATTCTTGTACATAGGAGGTAGTATTATAGTAGTTATATTCTTGTACATAGGAGTAGTATTATAGTAGTTATATTCTTGTACATAGGAGCAGTATTATAGTGGTTATATTCTTGTACATAGGAGGTAGTATTATAGTAGTTATATTCTTGTACATAGGAGTAGTATTATAGTAGTTATATTCTTGTACATAGGAGCAGTATTATAGTAGTTATATTCTTGTACATAGGAGCAGTATTATAGTAGTTATATTCTTGTACATAGGAGGTAGTATTATAGTAGTTATATTCTTGTACATAGGAGTAGTATTATAGTAGTTATATTCTTGTACATAGGAGCAGTATTATAGTAGTTATATTCTTGTACATAGGAGGTAGTATTATAGTAGTTATATTCTTGTACATAGGAGTAGTATTATAGTAGTTATATTCTTGTACATAGGAGCAGTATTATAGTGGTTATATTCTTGTACATAGGAGGTAGTATTATAGTAGTTATATTCTTGTACATAGGAGCAGTATTATAGTAGTTATATTCTTGTACATAGGAGCAGTATTATAGTAGTTATATTCTTGTACATAGGAGGTAGTATTATAGTAGTTATATTCTTGTACATAGGAGTAGTATTATAGTAGTTATATTCTTGTACATAGGAGCAGTATTATAGTGGTTATATTCTTGTACATAGGAGGTAGTATTATAGTAGTTATATTCTTGTACATAGGAGCAGTATTATAGTAGTTACATTCTTGTACATAGGAGGTAGTATTATAGTAGTTATATTCTTGTACATAGGAGTAGTATTATAGTGGTTATATTCTTGTACATAGGAGGTAGTATTATAGTAGTTATATTCTTGTACATAGGAGCAGTATTATAGTAGTTATATTCTTGTACATAGGAGGTAGTATTATAGTAGTTATATTCTTGTACATAGGAGCAGTATTATAGTAGTTATATTCTTATACATACGAGCAGTATTATAGTAGTTATATTCTTGTACATAGGAGCAGTATTATAGTAGTTATATTCTTATACATACGAGCAGTATTATAGTAGTTATATTCTTGTACATAGGAGCAGTATTATAGTAGTTATATTCTTGTACATAGGAGCAGTATTATAGTAGTTATATTCTTATACATACGAGCAGTATTATAGTAGTTATATTCTTGTACATAGGAGTAGTATTATAGTAGTTATATTCTTGTACATAGGAGCAGTATTATAGTAGTTATATTCTTGTACATTGGAGCAGTATTATAGTAGTTATATTCTTGTACATAGGGGCAGTATTATAGCGGTTATATTCTTGTATATAGGGGGCAGTATTATAGTGGCTATATTCTTGTATATAGGGGGCAGTATTACAGTGGATATGTCCTACCAGTGATACTTGCATAGTCTCTGCCATCCTCATTACCATATTCATCTAAGTCTCTGGCTCTTCTGGTCACCCCTGGCTAGTTCAGTTCTCTAGGACACAGGCCTCTTAGTTCAGGCTGCAGTTCTTGCCAATTATCGTGTAGATCTCAGGGTGACCCTAATATATGACAAAGAGCTCATGCATCAAATCTGTCGCCAATAACCGCCGCCCTCCCGCCCCCTTTCATCTCCCTGGCATATTCACCATTATCTGGACTGTAAAGTCAGACAAGAGGATATTTTATTCGCACTTGTAAGTTGATTTCTTATGATCCCGTCTGTTTCATGGAGACATTTATTATGCAGATGACTCCAGCTCTTGGCTATAGACACTGCTCAGGCCTTTATACAGAGACAAAGATCTTAAGTGTTACAGGGAAGTGGGTCAATGTATAAATCAGTCTGCAGAAGCAAACCAGCACTGGGGGAAAGATTCAGGCCCCAATGCATCAATGGCCTATGGAGGAGAGGATATCCAGCTGCCCAGACGTGGAGGATTGCCACAGGGTCAGAGTTCATCGGGCCTCAGTATATAGATCAGGACCTGCCATCTATGACTGTCCCACAACTCACTGTCTGCGTGCAGGGAGAGCCAGGCCCGTCTAGTCAAAGGAGACCTCACCGGGGCAAATATTCCCCAGCAGTGGGGGCAATACTCAGGAATGGAGGTCACATACACTAGTGATAGATTCTGAGCAGTATATTGAGCTTTATTGAGTTGGGTCAAAATTTACTGGAGGGAAATCACAATGTGCTCAGATGTAGTGACCCCCATAAGTGCCTCAGCCATTGTAGTGCCCCTATATACCCAAGTATACATCACTGTGTGTATTATCTCTGTACTGTGACATCACTGTGTGTATTATCTCTGTACTGTGACATCACTGTGTGTATTATCCCTGTACTGTGACATCACTGTGTGTATTATCTCTGTACTGTGACATCACTGTGTGTATTATCCCTGTACTGTGACATCGCTGTGTGTATTATCTCTGTACTGTGACATCACTGTGTGTATTATCCCTGTACTGTGACATCACTGTGTGTATTATCCCTGTACTGTGACATCACTGTGTGTATTATCCCTGTACTGTGACATCACTGTCTATCTATCTATCTATCTATCTATCTATCTATCTATCTATCCTGCAGTATCCTCGGTCCAGCTCTGTCTTTCTGTCAGGATTAATGCTGGGAAGACCAAGGAGATGGTGGTGGACTTTAGTAAACGGAGAGGTGCTCCGACCCCAGTGGAGATCCAGGGGACATGCATTGAGATAGTCAGGACCTATAAGTACCTGGCTGTGCTCCTCACTAATAAACTAGACTGGGCTGATCACCTGGAGGCGCTGCACAGAAAGGGCCACAGCAGACTCTACCTGCTCAGGAGGCTGAGGGCCTTCGGAGTCCAGGGGACACTTCTTAGGGCATTCTTCAACTCTGTGGTTGCCTCAGCCATCTTTTTCGGTGTAGCCTGCTGGGGGAGCAGTATATCAACCAGGGACAGAAATAGACTTGACAGGCTGATCAGGAGGGCCAGCTCTGTCCTGGGGAGCCCCCTGGACCCAGTACAGGTGGTGGGTGACAGAAGGAGACTGTCTGTGGTGACCTCCATGCGGGAGAACAAATCCCACCCCATGTATGGGACCCTGATGGGACTTGGCAGCACTGTAAGTGACCGTTTGCTTCACCCCAAGTGTGAGAAGGAGCTATCACAAGTCCTTCCTTCCAACCGCGACCAGGCTGTATAATCTACATCAGACCAAGATCACTCTGCGCAGAGAATTTATGATTATGACGATGACCATGAGGTCTTCCTCTTTCTGTTCCTTAGCTGCTATGGCCTCCTAGTATATCTTCTCTTCTCAGCTTATGTGTGTCTACGTCTGTAATATATTACTGTGTATTATCCTGTATCTGTATTACTAGGCTGCTGTAACATGCTGAAATTTCCCCAATGTGGGACTATTAAAGGATTATCTTATCTTATCTTTCCTTCTCTCCTCCTTGGCTCAGAGAGGTCTTACCCCATCTTATCACTGTCTTTCTCGGCTCCTCAGCGCTTATTGGTTATGACATTATGATGATACAATAGAAGAGGAAAGGATTATGGAAATATCAGAGCTCTTAGAGACCACCAGCAGGGAGAAGGATCCGGATCTAATCGCCTCCATCTGAAGTAGATTCTGTACATGTGTAAGGAGAAAGCAAGAACCCCCCAGAGGGGAGGATGGAAATATCCATGAAACATCTGCAGGATGAAGTCAGGTTCAAAGTGGAGCGAACCCTCAGATCACAAAGTGAGCGGCCATCCTTGTGCGTGCAGATTGTGGGCTCCGACCGATTTTGGTCATGGCCCGGACTCAGCTCTTTCTGTTGTAAAAACGTTCTGTGTCTGACCAGGTCAAAGACGGATTCATGGATTATATACGGTCTCAGTACATATATGTGTATGGACTGCGGCCTGTACCGCCATAATGGCGGCTCCAGTTGTTGATTCTTTATTCCAACATCCCAAGACATGAAGACCCCACCTTATCCCTTCCGTTCTGAGACCTCACAAACTTTTGAAAAAGTCCTCCATTTAAATCTTGGGACACTTTCATTTTTGTTTGTCTTCTACATTCACATCCAAAGCTGCATCAAGACTTGTTTTGGTTGTTACATCCAGCCCAGTGATGTCTATTGTATCATTATAATGTCATAATGTAGATCATAGAAATCTACTTAAATGGTCATAAAATTTGAGTCCACATAATACTGTATCATCAGTACACACATAATACTGACATAAAGTACACGTATATCATCAGTACCCACATAATACCCCCATACCGAGCGCCTCTATCATCAGTACACACATAATACTGCCATACCGTACACCTATATCATCATTACCCACATAATACCGCCATACCGTACACCTATATCATCATTACTCACATAATACCACCATGACATACACCTGTATCATCAGTACCTACATAATACCGCCATACCGTACACCTATATCATCATTACTCACATAATACCATCATACCGTACACCTATATCATCAGTATCCACATAATACCACCATGATGTACACCTGTATCATCGGTACCCACATAATACCGCCATACCGTACACCTATATCATCATTACTCACATAATACCGCCATACCGTACACCTATATCATAAGTATTCACATAATACCACCATAACGTACACCTGTATCAGCTGTACCTACATAATACCTCCACACCGTACACCTCTATCATCAGTACCTACATAATACCACCATACCGTTCACCTCTATCATCAGTACCCACATAATACCTCCATACCGTACACCTATATCATTAGTACCCAGATAACACTTGATCACACTGCTGGTAATAGCTGTAGCTCCTCCCTCTCGCTGAACACGTTACTGAGCATGCCCACTACGTTCCCCCATAGAAGTGAGTTGTTTTCTGACTTTACATGCAGTGGCGTAACTACCGTGGTAGCAGCAGTAGCAGCTGCCACAGGGCCCGGGCCATTAGGGGGCCCGGTGACAGCCGCTACCGCTGCGGTTTTTTTTAAAAATAGGCTGTTACGGGCCCTATTCACTTGCTGATCCTGGCTGGGCCGGGATCGGCAAGTGACACCGCGGGCCCCACAGGGGCTATCATTATACTCGGGGGTCTTTGCAGACCCCCGAGTATAATGATCGGCGGACCGGAGAGGTAAGGGAACATAAAAAACTGTTACTTACCTCTCCGCGATCCTGCCAGGCCTCCGTCCTACTGTTGTCTGACGTCACATGAACCCGGCATGCTTCCCGGGTCATGTGACGTCCGACGTCATTAACGAAGGACGCGAGCGGTGGTCAGCACAGGAGGACAGCACAGCACAGGAGCCGGGGAACAGGTAAGAAGCAACAGTGGGGTTTTTTTTTAATGTTTTTATTCCCCGGGTCTCCAATTATTATACTCTGGGGTCTGAAAAGACCCCAGAGTATAATAATTGTTTATGGGTGTCCACAGTGGGACATTATACTCTGTGCAGGGGCCACTATTGGGGTTAATACTGTGTGCAGGGGCCACTATTGGGGTTAATACTGTGTGCAGGGGCCACTATTGGGGTTAATACTGTGTGCAGGGGCCACTATTGGGGTTAATACTGTGTGCAGGGGCCACTATTGGGGTTAATACTTTGTGCAGGGGCCACTATTGGGGTTAATACTGTGTGCAGGGGCCACTATTGGGGTTAATACTGTGTGCAGGGGCCACTATTGGGGTTAATACTGTGTGCAGGGGCCACTATTGGGGCTAATACTGTGTGCAGGGGCCACTATTGGGGTTAATACTGTGTGCAGGGGCCACTATTGGGGTTAATACTGTGTGCAGGAGCCACTATTGGGGTTAATACTGTGTGCAGGGGCCACTATTGGGGTTAATACTGTGTGCAGGGGCCAGTAAGGGACATAATAGAGTGCGGAGGAGGGGGTCGGTCAAGGTCTTCGGCGTCAGTTGGGATGAGGGGGGGGGGGCCCCATGTCAAAAGTTCGCCACGGGGCCCCGCCATTCCTAGTTACGCCACTGTTTACACGTCTTTGGGCTATGGCGGGTTTATCCTGTGATTTCTATTATGTGACTTGAGGTATTCCGACTTCTCACCTTCAGATTATGGCACACTTCGGTACATCATCCCCTATTGACGTCATAGTCTGGGGGGCGACGACTGCTGAATAACCGTCAGACAATGTGCAGAGGTCTCGCTGATCCCTGCTGTGAGTCACCGCCATAGTCCCTCTAAACCCATTAGTATTGAATCACAGCCTCATGGACGTCACAAGCCGCGGGGTCGGGGGTCTCACTAAGGTCATGTTATTCTTCTTATAATATTACACTCCTGCTGGGAATGACATTAATATATGGACTGATGTGCGAAAAACTACCGCAGAACGTGTAAAAGAGGAATCATCAGGGACATGTGCTGGAGATGTATATACCGTATAGATTATATACCGTATAGATTATATAGTCCCGTCTCCTATGGTACATGTGTGATCTGTTACATTGCTGGAGCCAGTGCTGAAGATATAGCGAGAACTAGTCCATATAAATGGATATTGTTGGGCCCTGGAGCTTATTTACAAAATTATGTACAAAACTGTTCCAACATTGTTGTGTAGTGTACAGTAAAGCTCCGCCATTTGTTATACATCACATGGTCACTAGCTAATAGTGTTATGGCGGTACTGTTTACAGCTGGCAGTGTTATGGCGGTGCTGTCTACAACTGGCAGTGTTATGGCAGTACTGTCTCTACATCTGGCAGCATTATGGCGGTACTGTCTACAACTGACAGTCTTATGGCAGTACTGTCTTTACAACTGGCAGTGTTATGGCGTTACTGTCTACAACTGGCAGTGTTATGGCAGTAGGGTCTACATCTGGCGGTGTTATGGTGGTAGGGTCTACATCTGGTGGTGTTATGGTGGTATGATCTACAATGTTATCTGTGTCTGGCACCATTTTGCGGGGCATCGTCTCCTCTGTGGGCGCCCCTGTGTGGTCCCACATATAGTGTGAGAAGGTTCTTCCTGCAGATATAACACCAGCAGCAGCAGTGGCGGTGGTATAAAGTGATGTCACTTCTATTTCCGTGCAGTTTATTTCCGTTCCTGAACTTTTCCTTCTGAGATGTTCCATGTTATGACCAGATACAACGTGTGCGACCGGGGAGCAGGAGACAACCGCACAGATGTCAGGCGGGGGCTGCGGAGGACGATGAACTCACACTCACCTGCAACCGACCCAAATGGACAGGAGTTCATTGTTCAAGTGAATACATATCTTGTACTCCGTTACATCATGCCTTACACTCCAGTCACATCCAAAGCTGCCTCTGTACACAGTCCTACATAGCTGACATCCCATACTGCGTTGTGATAGGTTTAGACTGTCGCACTCCAAGATTGCACTACAAGCCTTACACCAACAGGGGGCAGGAGGGAGATGCAGCAGCAAGGAAGGGAACCAGCAGAATCTTCATAGCAGATTTAGATGTCATTCAGTAGAAAGGTCTCCACGTGTTTGGCCAATTTTGTTGTTCAGGGTTCTGGGAAAGCTGGGTGGTATTGGTGGCCTGTGACCGCAGTAGGACACAGCTAGATCAGATCAGCTTTGGTTTATATTCAGACAGGGAGACTGAACCCTGGAAACTTCGAGAACTTCATCTGCTTCCAAACGTTCCATGAAGAGCTCGGGTGGGGGAGGGGGACACAAAATATCTTCTTTATACCTTGTCTGTCACTTAATATCAAGATGGTAAAAGTCACTTTATTGTGAAGGTTCACACATAAAGCTGCAGCAGAATCGCAGAATTCTACCACTGAGCTATCAGATCTCTGCTTGCTGTCAGTGAATGAGAACAATCCTGTCTCCAGCTCGTCCTGCGCTCAGCTGAGGGTTTGTTACAATTAAATCTTGTCTAGACAATGCTCTGTGAGCTCAACACAGCAGTAGAAATGTCACACATACAGAATGTCTGCTACAATGTATCAGTTTGACTTGTTGAGCTCACAGAGCATTGTCTAGACTGGATACAATTGTCTCAGCTGAGATCAGGACTCGCTGTATACAGGATAACTGAATGTATCCCGGAGTCTCCCCTGTATATGGCCGAGTGTGCAGTCACTTATCGTGAGGTCCTAGCACATTCTGTGATGTTTTCACCTCTATGGGAGCTCCCCCCCCCCTACTCCTACTCAGTGGCCGCTACTCAATAAAATGAATGGAGGCCACAGAGTGCACCCGCTCCTCCTCTGCAGCATGTTCCCCCCTCTGCAGAGCGAACCCCTACTCCGCAGCATATACCTCCTCTTCCGCCATAGTGCGCACCCCTCCTTCTCCGCAGAGCACTCCCTTCCTCCTTTGCAGAGCGCTCCCCTACTCCTCCTCCGCAGAGCACTCCCCCCTCCTCCTCCTCTGCAGAGCGCTCCTTTCTCCTCCTCCTCTGCAGAGCGCACCCCTCCTCCTCCTCTGCAGAGCGCACCCCTCCTCCTCCTCCGCAGAGCGCACCCCTCCTCCTCCTCCGCAGAGCGCACCCCTCCTCCTCCTCCACAGAGCGCTCCCCTCCTCCTCTTCCTCCGCAGAGCGCACCCCTCCTCCTCCTCTGCAGAGCGCTCCCCCCTCCTCCTCCTCTGCAGAACGCACCCCTTCTCCTCCTCTGCAGAGCGCACCCCTCCTCCTCCGCAGAGCGCACCCCTCATCCTCCTCCGCAGAGCGCACCCCTCCTCCTCCTCCGCAGAGCGCACCCCTCCTCCTCCTCCGCAGAGCGCACCCCTCCTCCTCCTCCGCAGAGCGCACCCCTCCTCCTCCTCCGCAGAGCGCACCCCTCCTCCTCCTCCGCAGAGCGCACCCCTACTCCTCCTCCACAGAGCGCTCCCCTCCTCCTCTTCCTCCGCAGAGCACTTCCCCCTCCTCCTCCGCAGAGCGCACCCCTCCTCCTCCTCTGCAGAGCGCACCCCTCCTCCTCCTTCACAGAGCGCATCCCTCCTCTTCATCCACCTCCACAGAGCACTCCCCTGCTCCTCCTCTGCAGCATGTTCCCCCCTCTGCAGAGCGATCCCCTACTCTGCAGCGTATACGTCCTCTTCCGCCGTAGTGCGCACCCCTACTCCTCCACAGAGTGTTCCCCTCCTCCACAGAGCACATCCCTCCTCCTCCTCCTCCGCAGAGCACACCCTTCCTCCTCCACCGCAGAGCACTCCCCCCTCCTCCACAGAGCACATCCCTCCTCCTCTTCCTCCGCAGAGCATTCCCTTCCTCCTCCTCCTCCGCAGAGCACACCCTTCCTCCTCCACCGCAGAGCACTCCCCCCTCCTCCACAGAGCACTCCCCTGCTCCTCCTCTGCGCGCACCCCTATAAATACACGGCCTGTTACCTCACCTCCATACTCTGGCTGGTTCTGACCTCCAGGAAGTGCTGCAGCGCCTCCATATGGTTCTCTTCCCATAGGCCGGGATGGCTGAGAATCGGGACTGTAATAAAACAAAGTCTTTGGCAGCTGCAGACGGGTCTATAAATAGGGGGGCTTTATAATGGGGCGCACAGGCCCCATGTACATCGCGTACAGTAAGGAGAGCGGGGGATAGGGCATGTGGTAGTGATTGTCACCGCCATGGCTGCCCCAAAACACAACTGGCTCATACTGTAGTGATTGTGATGACCGGAGTTTAGAGACCGGGGGCAAATCAGACCCAGGGACAAGTACCAGGGGAAGGAGGAATGGGGGGGACATACCAATTCTTAACCGCCGGGGCCCTGGGCCACTGTCATTTTCAGGGTGGCCATGCTCCCTTTTATTGATGCCCCCCATCCTAGTGAATGTAGGCCTCTTATGTTAATATCCCCCAATAACCAAAAGCCCCCCCCCTTATTCCTCCCTAAGCCCCCCCTCCCCTATAAATACCCCTCAATGTCCCGATACCTCCTGACTTCCCTTCCTCCGATCCCCTAGCGTGCAGTCTGTGATCTAGAAGGAGCCGGGACCACCAGGACATTAAGGTGACGGCCGCAAAATCACATACAGAACAGCGGATAGAAAAATCTACAATCAGGAAATAAAAACTGATCAGAAGGAAGTCGCAGATTTCACATACCTGACATTCCCTTTAAGTGTCCGGCCCACAGATTTTGCTTTTTCCCCTTTAAGCCACTTTATGTCTAAATTACAAAAAACTGCAAAACCTCGAACCCGAAAAATGCAGAATAATCAATAAATCTGCAGCTCTCAGGGAATGATGGGAGTTGTAGTTCTTGTCTGCTGGGGATCCATAACTTGCTCAGTTTTGCTGACAAGGAGAATAAATCCAGCAGGTGGCGCTGTGAGACCCTGCAGGTATAGGAGCGGTAGTCATGTGTAGGGTATACAGCACAGTGTATACTACAGATTAACCCCCCAGCTGCTGCAAGACTACAACCACCATCGTATGTATGAGGATCAGCGGGGGGTCCCAGTGGCCCTAAATCCTCTCAGGTGTAGTGCCCCTCCCCCACTTGTCCCCCCAGTGCAGTAAAACCAGCACTGGCAATAATACATTTCTAGCTATACCGGCCACTGCCAGCAGAGAGCAGAGTAAGGGCATGTTCACATGTTCCAAAAATGCTGCAAATTTCCCTTGCAGATTGCACACCAAAATTCTGCAGCAGTAAAGCAGATGAGAGATCAACAAATCTGTTGCTGCAAAAAAAAAAAAAAAAAATTCTAGCGTATAAATTGTGCAAAAAAATCCTTTTATCTCATAATAAAGAAATCTTCAGCAAGCCCACCCCCCTCAACTTGCTCCTCCTCCTCACTGGCTGCAGCAGGAGCTTCCCCCCAAGTATAACAATGAGATCATTGTTGGATGGAACAGATCATCTGGAGATTAACCCCCTGCAACTGGGTATTGGCCATATGCAATGAGATCACGAGGACTCGCAGCAGTGGGTTACTTTATGGCTTTATTCCAGCCAATATGTTACTCACCTATCCAGGGGACGCTGCACAGTATGTCAAGGTCCACGTTAGCGTCCGGACATGTGTGCCAAATTTGCAACACTTTTGTCACCTCTTCTTCTACTTCCTGTGTGGGCGTGGCCTGTGTAGAATAGAGAGGAATCTCCTGCACAGCACATCTTGTGGCCATGTTGTGTAAGTGCATGTGGTGAGATGGTGGTCACCCGGACAGAGAGATGAGTGGTTGTTAGGCGACATGAGCAGGAATAGGGGAAATGACTGTCAGTCTTTGTAGGGCTGTGATACTAAGTGCTCGTTCCAGAGGGGTCATGTAAAGCCCATACAAGGGTTAATGAGCGCTGCTCTGGAGGCTTCCGCTTCATTACTAGAACTGCCTGGATTTGTACATGAAGCCTCTACCAGGGATACGCGGAGTCTGCTGGAGGGGGCGCAGACAGAGCCAGAAATGTAGATTATGTAACATACTATAAATTTGTTAGTGTTTCGGGGCCAGCTGGCTGCGGCGAGGAGAGAAGTCAAGCGAGGCGAAGCTACAGGGCATGGCGTGTTAAAGGTGCCTTGTGTGACACGGGGTTAGAATTGGGGGTGACCCCGGGGGCGATAATAAAATATTACACTCTCACTGACTGACTGATGTAATGGCCTGGGAAGGGATTAAAGATGTGCAACTGCATTCACTATTAGGAAGGTGAGACAACCCCGCTGTAGTAGGGGCAGTAGGTCTGGGGTCTGTAGTAGGGGCAGTAAGGCCCGGGGTCTGTAGTAGGGGCAGGATGGTCTGGGGTCTGTAGTAGACGCAGTAGGTCCGGGGTCTGTAGTAGAGGCAGTATGGTCTGGGGTCTGTAGTAGACGCAGTAGGTCCGGGGTCTGTAGTAGGGGCAGTATGGTCTGGGGTCTGTAGTAGGGGCAGTAGGTCTGGGGTCTGTAGTAGAGGCAGTATGGTCTGGGGTCTGTAGTAGACGCAGTAGGTCCGGGGTCTGTAGTAGAGGCAGTATGGTCTGGGGTCTGTAGTAGACGCAGTAGGTCCGGGGTCTGTAGTAGGGGCAGTATGGTCTGGGGTCTGTAGTAGGGGCAGTAGGTCTGGGGTCTGTAGTAGAGGCAGTATGGTCTGGGGTCTGTAGTAGACGCAGTAGGTCCGGGGTCTGTAGTAGAGGCAGTATGGTCTGGGGTCTGTAGTAGGGGCAGTAGGTCTGGGGTTTGTAGTAGGGGCAGTAGGTCTGGGGTTTGTAGTAGGGGCAGTATGGTCTGCGGTCTGTAGTAGGGGCAGTAGGTCTGGGGTTTGTAGTAGGGGCAGTATGGTCTGCGGTCTGTAGTAGAGGCAGTAGGTCTGGGGCCTTTAGTAGGGGCAGTATGGTCTGGGGTCTGTAGTAGTGGCAGTATGGTCTGGGGTCTGTAGTAGGGGCAGTAGGTCTGGGGTCTGTAGTAGGGGCAGTATGGTCTGGGGTCTTTAGTAGAGACAGGATGGTCTGGGGTCTGTAGTAGAGGCAGTAGGTCCGGGGTCTGTAGTAGGGGCAGTAGGTTTGGGGTCTGTAGTAGGGGCAGTAGGTCTGGGGTCTGTAGTAGAGGCAGTAGGTCTGGGGCCTTTAGTAGGGGCAGTATGGTCTGGGGTCTGTAGTAGGGGCAGTATGGTCTGGGGTCTGTAGTAGAGGCAGTAGGTCTGGGGCCTTTAGTAGGGGCAGTATGGTCCGGGGTCTGTAGTAGGGGCAGTATGGTCCGGGGCCTGTAGTAGAGACAGGATGGTCTGGGGTCTGTAGTAGGGGCAGTAGGTCCGGGGTCTGTAGTAGGGGCAGTAGGTTTGGGGTCTGTAGTAGGGGCAGTATGGTCTGTAGTAGAGGCAGTAGGTCTGGGGTCTGTAGTAGAGGCAGTAGGTCTGGGGCCTTTAGTAGGGGCAGTATGGTCCGGGGTCTGTAGTAGGGGCAGTAGGTCTGGGGTCTGTAGTAGGGGCAGTATGGTCCGGGGTCTGTAGTAGGGGCAGTAGGTCTGGGGTCTGTAGTAGGGGCAGTATGGTCCGGGGTCTGTAGTAGGGGCAGTATGGTCCGGGGTCTGTAGTAGGGGCAGTATGGTCCGGGGTCTGTAGTAGGGGCAGTAGGTCTGGGGTTTGTAGTAGGGGCAGTAGGTCTGGGGTTTGTAGTAGGGGCAGTATGGTCTGCGGTCTGTAGTAGGGGCAGTAGGTCTGGGGTCTGTAGTAGAGGCAGTAGGTCTGGGGCCTTTAGTAGGGGCAGTATGGTCTGGGGTCTTTAGTAGGGGCAGTATGGTCTGGGGTCTGTAGTAGGGGCAGTAGGTCTGGGGTCTGTAGTAGGGGCAGTATGGTCTGGGGTCTGTAGTAGAGGCAGTAGGTCTGGGGCCTTTAGTAGGGGCAGTATGGTCTGGGGTCTGTAGTAGGGGCAGTAGGTCTGGGGTCTGTAGTAGGGGCAGTATGGTCTGGGGTTTGTAGTAGGGGCAGTATGGTCTGGGGTCTGTAGTAGGGGCAGTATGGTCTGGGTTCTGTAGTAGGGGCAGTAAGTCTGGGGTCTTTGAGGTCTCTGATAAGCGTCAGTATAGAAGCTGTAACTACATCGGGCCTAGTATCTTCCCCAGGACCACAGAACTTAGTGAAACTAGCCCTGTAAAAACCAATATGGCCGACAATGGTGATTAGTGGACGGTAGAATCGATGTGACTGCTGTACAGGAGACTGCTCCTCCGTACCGCACAGACTTGTTCTACATTCTTCAGATCCATGAAGCCTGAGAACAGGACACCAAGCAGCAAAGGATAGAAGGGGCGGGGCTACACCTCTAAGGGGTGGGGCTTCTCAATAACCAGGAGCAGTAAATATATATCTATATATACACACACACCCATGTTATACCATCAGTGCTCCAACAAACAGATGGTACATTGCATACGATGACATCACTGCATACGATGACATCACTCTATACAGGAGATCTATACCACACTACAGAATAACATGAAGCACTCCTGAGATAGCGCCATCTAGTGCAGGGTACTTATTCCTCTGATATGACCCGGTTTTCACAGAAATATGGTCACATGACCCCTATAAATAATTACGTGTCCCCTTATAATTTACCTCAGACCTAGTATAGCGGTCAGGAGCCGCCGCCACCTATACGGCACGTTTCAGATGTTGAGCCTTCTTCGGTGTCTCAGGACACATGGAGCAGTATTACTGGTAGGCCTCGGCCTTGCTGATCAGCCATTGGGGCACTATAAGGCCCAGCATGCCCTGTTTTGTATGCAGAGACAAGTCCCCCCCCCCCCCACTCCCCAGGGCCTGAGGCTCAATGTCTCCGTTCACACCCAGGCAGGATCCGCACATCTGTCAGTCAGCCGCTCTGATGGTTTATTGAGGGCCAAACCCCACCGTGCGCCCCCGCTCACACAGCTGCCGGAGCCCCCGCACACACAATGAGCGTTTCGAGGGAGGTTTTGGAGCGGCAGAGTTCTCAGAACTGAATAGGACAATGTGGACTTGAAATGAGAACCAGCCGGGGCGCGGGTGCGTCACGATTTTCTGCTTGACAGGCTGTATAAAAGCCACACTGAATATTTAATAGGGCCCTGCACCCAGGAGCCGCCGCCTGTCACCTAGTGTGAACTGCTGGCTGACAACGAGAGTCACGCAGGAGGGTCAGGCAGCGGCGGTATCCAACCTCATGGCCGCCATCTGTAGGATCTCTGCTTGCTGGGGTGACCAGAGGCCAAACCGCCGACCCCAACTCCTCAGCCCTGGTCACCGGCACATTATCACTGCATGACAGGTACAACTATAGAGGGGCCCCGGCCCTGCAGTCTGAGGGGGCCCATATAGAGACCAGTACTATACAGTTACCCCTCATGCTGTTGCACTGTAACAAACCCTCAGCGGTGTGAGCAGAACTAGAGCAGGAGGACTTGGATGTAAACCATTAAAGGGGTCTCCAGGACTTCTACACTGGTGGCCTGTCCTTAGGGTACGTCATCAATACGTGTTCAGCAGGGGATCTGGCGCCTGGGACCCTTAATGATGACGTCGCATTCATTGGTCACTTTGGACAGCAGCAATTCAGTCCCATTCAAAGAAATTGGGCCGAGCTGCAATACCAAGTACAACCACTATACAATGTAGGGCGCTGTGCTTGGTATTGGGTGAAGAGACCACAGTCCTCACCTAAATGCTGCAGCTTCTTCAACCAGCTGATCAGGGGTGCAAGGTGTAGGACCCTGCACAAATCACATAGGTCATCAATGTATAAGTCACAGAAAAATCCCTTTAAATGTTGCCATTCAATAACAGCAAGGGGCTTCTTATATCACTTAAAGGTACTTTTAAAGGAGTTGGACAGGATTAGAGTGCCACCCACTCCACAGGTTATGTGTGATATTGCAGCACAGCTCTGCTTACCAAACACAACCCAAGGGCGGTTGTGGCACCTTTAACCCCTTCTATTCTACCAATCAATACCCCTAAGCAGTCAAAATATTTGGATTCTGGTCACTAAAGGACTTGCACAGGGTTAAAGAAACATGGCTGCTCTATTCTACAGACAGCGCCATCCCTGTCCATGGGTTACGTGTCATACTGCAACTGGACTCTATAGGAGTGACTGGACCTGAGCTGCAATACCACACACAACCTTCAGACAGGGGTGGCACTGTTTCAGGAAGAAAGCAGCCATGTTTCCAGCCATAAACATCACCTTTAAATTGAGATGTCTTTTCCACTGTAGAAACTCTGTATATTAATCACTGTCAGCCATCTTTACACTTATTCGTATCTTCCTGTCACTTCTTAGTTTATTCTGCCTATTATGTTCATTCAAGTTGCTTAGCAACCACATGACTTCCTGTCTGGGTGACCACATGTTCAGAGCTGGTCACAGGAAGTTCTCTCTTCTATACAGGAGACTGCCTCTACATCTTACACAGACCTGTTTCCGTTATCTGTACTATACAGGAGACCGCTTCTCCATTTTACACAGGTTTGTTTCAGTTCTCTCTATTCTATACATGAGACTGCTTCTCCTTCTTACACAGACCTATTTCATTTCTCTCGTTTATACAGGAGACTGCCTCTCCGCCTTACTTTGACTTGTTTCATTTCGCTCTACTCTATGCAGGAGACTGCTCTTACATCTTACATTCGCTTGTTTCAGTTCTCTCTACTCCAGTGATTTTCAACCTTTTTTGAGCCGCGGCACACTTTTTACACTTAAAAATCCCGGGGCACACCACCAACCAAAATGGCACAAAATGACACTAAAACAGTACATATTATACATATAGTTAATAATATAGATTCTAAATGTATTTATACTCAGTGTGAAACCTGGGCCTGTTTCGATGAACACAAAATTTCATTATCATTCATTATCTGTCCCCAGATTCATGTCCTCTCCATGTCTGCCCCCAGATTCATGTCTCCTCTATCTGTGTCCCCAGATTCATGTCCTCTCCATGTCTGCCCCCAGATTCATGTCTCCTCTATCTGTGTCCCCAGATTCATGTCCCCTCCATGTCTGCCCCCAGATTCATGTCCCCTCCATGTCTGCCCCCAGATTCATGTCCCCTCTATCTGTGTCCCCAGATTCATGTCCCCCCTCCATCTCTGTCCCCAGATTCATGTCCTCTCCATGTCTGTCCCCAGATTCATGTCCTCTCCATGTCTGCCCCCAGATTCATGTCCCCCCTCCATCTCTGTCCCCAGATTCATGTCCTCTCCATGTCTGTCCCCAGATTCATGTCCCCTCCATCTGTGCAGACAGTGTACACATTAGACTTACCTTTCTCCTCGTTCCCTCGCTGCTCTCTCTCTCTCTCCGCAGTCTTGCTAACAGTTAGAGACGCGATGTGATGACGTAGCCAGACTACGGAGAGAGAGAGAGCGGCGAGAAGAACGAAGGGAACGAGGAGAAAGGCAAGTGTAATTGGGGAACTTTCCCCGCGGCACACCCGACCATGTGTCACGGCACACTGGTTGAAAATCACTGCTCTACTCTATAGAAGAGACCGCCCCTCCGTCTTACATTGGCTTGTTTCACTTCTCTACCTATACAGGAGACTGCCTCTCCGTCTTATATTGGCTTGTATCACGTCTCTCTATTGTATACAGGAGACCACCTTTCTGTCTTTCATTGGCTTGTTTCAGTTCTCTATTCTATATAGGAGACTGCTTCTCCATCTTACATTGACTTGTATCATGTATCTCTATTGTATACAGGGGACCACCTCTCTGTCTTTCATTGGCTTGTTTCAGTTCTCTATTCTATATAAGAGACTGCCTCTCCATCTTACATTGACTTGTATCATGTATCTCTATTGTATACAGGAGACCACCTCTCTGTCTTTCATTGGCTTGTTTCAGTTCTCTATTCTATATAGGAGACTGCCTCTCCATCTTACATGGACTTGTATCAGTTCTCTCTATTCTCTACAGGAGACTGCTTCTTCCTCTTACACCGGCTTGTTTCCCTGTGCACTCATAAGCATCAGTCCATAGCAACCAATCACATCGCAGCTTTCATGTCTTACAGAGCTCTTAGAAAATGGAAGCTGCGCTGTGATTGGCTGCTATAGACAACACAGACATGGCAGTAACAAAAACAGAGGCAGCGGAGGTCAGGACGGGTTGTCTTTGCATTTTATTGAAGCCTTTCGGATAGAAGAAGTGGTTTACCTAGGGGTTTAGTAGCCGTTGTTACACTAGAAAAGCTCTTACAAGTAGAAACATCGACACACCTGTCTTACAAAAATACGTGTACAAAAATAATTTTGCAACTATGAAAGTGTGTGTGTGTGTCACAAGTCACCACCGACTAGTCACAGGAGCCGACCGACGCAAGAGCGTCATTATACAACCGCACCAAAGCGTGTTACTCCATGGGTTGCCAATGGCCTATTCAGCAACGTTGGAAGATACCACTGAGAAAGGGGGAGTCAACCATTTACTATAGAGGATATATCCAGACCACTGACCAGTCAAAGAGTAATTTAGTCTCCTGGATACAAGACTGGACAATTTCACCATCTGTTCTCTGTGGTCGTAAGCCACTTTTGCACACCACCACTAGGGGTCAGTGTTAGATCTGCAATACCACAGACTGGCTCTGCACTCGGCACAGACTTGTTTTCATGTCACCCCTTTACATACTGCACATGCTGAAACAATGTGAAATTTTTGTCACAGCAAATACTTTCTCATAGGACAGTCAATGCAGATTTAAAGGGAATGTGTCACCAGAAATCAGATCACCCTAGGCCCACATATTGATAGGTTAGGGTCACCTGAAAAAAACGCTGTGTTCCCCTCGTAAATCGCTGCCCCCGTTGCAGAGATATCGCTGCTTCTGTAAATATGCAAATGACCTTATAGAGCAATGGCGGCGCCCTGGTTCTTACAAAAATGACAATATCTCAGCAACAGAGGCCGCGATTCACAAGGGGAAAACTGCGTTTGATTCAGGTGACCCTACCCTATTTATCTTTGGGGTGAGTTGATGTGCTGAATCCGGTGACACACTCCCTTTAAGGTCTAGGACTTTGGGTCTCTACCACTATCCTGAACAAATGGGTGACTTACAATAGCTGGCCGCATCTCACAACAGATAAGATGGCTTCAAGGCCGAGCAGAGACAAAGTGATCTGGCCGTGACTAAGGGCGAGGCAAAATTAAAAGGAGCTTTGGTCATGTTGCAAAAATTTTTCTTTACACATCTGGTAATGATTACGTAGGATACTGTATGATCCATTCACCACCAGAGCTGCTTCCAGAATTGTGATCATAATCACCTTTCTAGTTCATTGTGTGCACAGACTTCTGTGTGATGCATTATGGGGAACGGATTGTGCACTCAGCAGACACCATAGCTTCACGCAGAAAATACTCCATCTCCCACAATGCAATTTACTACAGTTCAGTGCATTCTAAAAAAAAAAAGTCTTAATGCTGCTTCGGGTGTGACTGGAGGATAAGACATAATATAACCAAAGCTTAGTACAAGTCTTTGTAAAGATCCTCATTGCTACATGAAGAGGAAATTACTCACGAGAGATCTGGAGACTGGATATATATAAATCTGCTGAATAAGCGGCCATAATCCAGACTCGCTGATGTAATGATACTCGGGGCGGTATATAGCTGCACACCCGGGTACAGATGGAGGACTCATCTCATGTCTGGCACTAATGCAATATCCTGACAATTCCCTTTGGTGGTGGAGGTGCGCCCAAGCTACCAGAAAATTTTTAGCAAATTTTTGAAAAAAGTTACATTCAGGTGTTGCAGCCATATTGGAAAACTGCAACAAAAAAACCAATCATATAAAACAACAAACGATTTACAATGTGCGACAACGAGCCAATGGTCTCCATCATAGACAATGGGACGATGGAAATTTTGGTAGCACTTCCTAGTTACTAAAAATTGCCTGTGTAGCTTAGGCCTAGGTTGAGTTTTCTCGCCGGCGTTGCCGATTCTCGAAGGATGTTACTTTGGGTTACAATTTGGCCACAGTCCTTATTGTCGAAGACTATACTGAATTATCGTAAAGGCTAGAGAAGACACATAGTCTCTTCGTTATATAATGAGGCCACAAGCGGAGGGGTAACGGGCCTGACGGCGCTCTTGTCAGCCGCCTTAGGTCCTGGCCTACAGAGATGTCCGGTCAACAAGAACAACCATAAAGCACAGTCCTTTGGAACAAAACACGTCATCATCTTCGTCATCTTTCATACGCCAGACTGGCACACATTCAAGCATCGATACTGCCAAGACGATGGACGGGAACTCGATTTCGCTTCTCTCCCATGGTCCTCAGTCACCGACGTCTTCATCCTTCTAATACGGTAGCCCAAGAACTACACGACTAACATGGGTCCTACTCTACTGAAGATATAAAGCTTCTTCTACCCAATGCCACCACTTAGCCGTAGACATCCAACACGTTCTCCTTCCTCCTGAAGTCCTTGCTGATGCAATGATGGTGCTGGTACATGACTAGGAGCACTGAGCAGAATATCGAATATGAAAAATATATATATATATATATTGCTTTGTTTAGTAAGGGGTTGTGCTGCAGACGGCTGGTCTACGGGTGAGTGTCCTGAGATAATTATCATCTTCCAGAGTCTTCTTGTTAATAGGCACATGACGGTTCTTCGACAGCAACTATTGGGCTGATAGGCTTTACGGTGCTAAGGGAACGGAACGCAAATATTGCCGGGTCGTAGACGAAATGTGGAGGTTGTCGGCTGCCGTTGATACTCTGAAAATAAAGAAGAAACAAGACTGGATGAGTTTGCGTGCCAAAAATTGGCCAAAGATGATGAGCTGGAGATGAGGTCTCCACCAACTCTAGAGACGCTGAAGAACACCCAAAACCCTTTAGCTGGAATCTAAGCGACATCCAGGGGTGTAACTAAAAGCACCCGGGACCCTTACCCACCATCTACTAGGTACCATTTATAATACTGGTGTCCTCGTATGTGCAAGAATGAGCTTTGGGACCCTTTAGGCTTCGAGGCCCTGGTGCAACTGAACCCCCTGAATCTCCATATCTTCATAAGTGTTGTTGTTCTATGGCATCCGGACCCAGTGCTGTGGCGCCGGGCGCTGGACGTGAGCAGGTATACAGGTTGGTGGCTATAAACAGGGCGACATCTGGTGAAACCAGGTGAACTGACAAGTCTCCTTAGCTTAAGACTTCCCCTTTAAGGGCATTTCTTTGCTCGCTTTGCTATATGACATACAGTTTTGTCTACATTGCATTTTCATAGCACATACAACACCATTAATAAGCAAGTTTTTCTGCACATTTTGCCACTAGGGGGCGCTGTTCCACCGAGCCTAAGGATGATATATTCAGTTGCAATCCGTGACCTTATCTGCAGATCATCTCCTGTTTTTTACTAACCCAAGACATTAATATAATTTACTGAAATTTCCTAGAAAAATCTGAACACCCTATAAATAAACACTTGGCTCTGGTATTCGATGAGCTCGTCCAATAGTGCGGCGGCCGAGCCAAGCGCGTTCATTCACTCCGCACGGTGAAAGGTTTTCAATGTGTTCTTGGATGTTTTGGAGATAAACTATAAAATGAGGCTCATTGTGGTCCTCCCATTGTAATAGGAAGCTCGGATTTATTGTATAAGGAAGGAAATACCTCCGGGGCCCCGAGTCCTGGACGAGACCTCCACATGTGGCCCATGTAAGCGCCGTGATTTATGGGCCATAGACAAAGGTCCTATTAAACTTTTACTTGGATGAGATGTGAGGAAGGAACTTGTAGTCATCTCATTCCTTGGCGTACTTGTGCCCGACCTCTCCGAAAAAGCAATTACTGGCACACCTACCACAGAAGACGTCTGGGGAGAACCTGGTGCCAAAAAGTATATGTTGCCCACGTATCGATTTCCAGGACTGGTGCATGGGCGATGGGTACCTAGCTGAGCGGCTACACCTGGTTCTTTGAGGAACTTTACCTCTGCCTTGGCCAAGCAACATGGACCATAAGATTAGGTGGCAGAAGACTGGAAAGTCCATTAGGTCCGATGCCCAAATTTTAAGGGCTATGTTTTACATCAGGAATGACGTGGTACATAGTTAGGGCAGGGGACAATGTCAAATATTTGCAGGGTTGGGTATTCTGCAGGTTAATGGTTTTCTAGTTTACGCAACCCTTGGGCATGTGCCAGGGACCACTTTGCAGGTTAATGGTTTCCTAGACAAAGTGGTCCCCAACACATGCCCAAGGGATAGGTAAACCAACCGTAACCTGCCAAGTGATCCCCAAGGGTTTGGTGGACTGTCTATCCAACCATAGTCTGTCAATTGATCTATGCCACATACCCATGATTTCTTGGTGGTGATCCAAGCCCCAACTATGCACCAGGCCTGATGCAAGAATGTGGCCCTCAAATCAAACCTATTGTCACACAAGGGCCCACTAAGACCAAAAGCCAGCCCTACGCCTGCTGTTGTGCCGTCCCACTATACATTGGTGGCAGCTACATGCACTCCACCCCTAGTATCATATCTTAGGCAGCATCTCTCCACCAGGATAGCAGGAGTTAAATCACCATCTAGATGTTTGGCACTTAATACAACCTTCATATTTGGGACCCTCCAATCTGTAGCAGTGGTGACCGCTTTATGAGGCAGGGGGTCCTTTGCCCTCCGTCAGATTGCTGTACCTTGACTTGAAATCAGTTTCACATCAGGTTTTTGGTTCAGCCAGGTATCGTCCAGTTGGTCGTGAGCCAAGACCTGAGCTGGCATAGACTAAAGCAGAGGCGACCCCCGTGCGATGCCAATGAGGACAGAATACCACCCCAGAAGACCTGGCACAAAGTTGCCAAGTAACAGAGCACAAAACACTCGGCATCTGCGGCCAAACCAGTGAGGACTATAAAGGCTTGTAGTGAGCGCGGCCCAGTCCTGGATACTCTTCAATAGCAGAAATGTTCAGGATAAAGCGGCGTCGCTGAGCTACGGTTTACGGCTCTGGCAGAGAAATGGATTGCAAAAATCCCTCAAGGTCTACGCCAGGACGGCCATACTGGGAGAAGGCTACGGCTCCTGCAACTTTACACTGGTATTTCCTAATACACCGGTTATCCTTTAATGCTCTTGAATTGCATTATGCATTTTTACTCCAGTCACTTCCAAAGCTGCATTTAAAATCTTGGTCACTTTTTTTGCATATCCTTTTGGTTTACCCAGATTTTTTCTGCAATGAGTTTGTACAGCAGTGGACGGCCGTCTGTGGCTCTTCAGTACACCCGGACAGGTGGTGCCCGGGCTGGGACTTGTAGTCCCTACAGTCTGGAGAGTCTGAAGCTGCAAACCACTCAATGTAAATCCATAAGGCTAGGGTGAGGGGTCCCCAGTATAGATAGGGCACCCAGGGTCAGGATCTAACACTACACTTCTGCACTGCCCATTTGTACCCCTGGCATACCCTCTAGCAGAGGCATCTACTGAACACGGGCAACAAAAAGCCCCATTGTGTTGGTGAAATCTTTAGATTGTATGCCATTTCATAGAGTCTGAGCTGTATACAGTTTATTATATAGAGTTGCCTAGTGGCCAATTGTGTTACTACAATTTGATAATATGATTTTATTGTGTATAGGACCTTTGGGTCACATGACCATTCTCTGCAGATCCTTAGAGAGTAGAGGTTTACTGTGCAGATGGATTGAGCTTCTCCAGGACAACGACCAACCCACATGGGGCTCCAGACGCCATGATGATCAACCTCTATGGTATATATACCCATGCCCCTCTGGACTGATGCATTTGCAACCTCTTGAGCCCCACTTCCCACCCCAAGAGCTCCATAGTGGTCACATGATCTATATCTATAGTATGTATACCTTTCCACCTTATGACCTGGGATTTGCAACCTCTGCACCCCCTATTACCCACTTGGGCACTCTCTAAGCATATACGTGGTCTGCCTCTACAATATGTATACCCCTGACCCTTACCCCCTGGCTGTATTTACAAGCTCGGCACCCCCAGGTGATACAGTAAGTACCCGGTGCAGGTTATTCTAGTGCAGGGTCTTCGTTCTTGACGGATCTGGCACGACTTTTCCTTTGCCAGGTGAGTCGGAGAAGAATGTCCATTGCGTGCGTCGTTCGGCCCAGTTTTATCACCGCAATTAAAATCGTAGATAAAGGCCGGGGAGCGACGCGCGGGCCGAGGTCATTACCCAGGATGCCGTTCTGCCTTAAATTACAGGTTTGAGCTTGAACTTCAAAGACAGACGCTTCTGGCACTGGCAGTCTCCTAGAGAACGGAGCTCCTATTGTTGCGCTGCCAAGTCCGTCTATGGCCTCGACTTCAAAAACAAAAGCAGGGATAAATGGCAGGCAATTTGCTCGCAGGATCTCCCCTCGCAGCCTGGTTACGGCGAGGCCTGTGCGGACGGCGCAGGACACGCTCAACAGCAGATCTATGACTTGGATGTAGATCAATGACTTGGATGTCCTGGCCAGCTGGGGAACACTTAACCCCCCTGCCCCGGTCGCTTTCTTCTAGAGCCAGCCCCTATTGTTGACCCACATAATTCTCCCCAAAAACTGGGCCGGTTCTCAATGAACGATCTTCTGAAATGGACTTCACCGCACCTAGATATCATCTTCTTAGAATGAGCCGGCACTGTGCAAATACTAATTTGGAGTTGCGCTTAGTTTTCTACTCTAGTCACATCCAGAGCTGCATTCATAGTGCCGCTGAATTTCAAAATCTCTCTGCTGCCCCTGCTGGTTCACGGTCTGAACAACAAGACCTACTTTGGAGCATTCTGATAGACATTGCCAAGATATAACAAAGGGATAAGGGGCAGCGGCAACGCGGACCAGAAAAACTTACCTATATAGCAAGAGGGGAGTGGGGGGACAGCTTACACCCCTACCTGTAAGTAAGTGTGTGCAGTGTATTATGGGATTTTGGCTATACATGGGGTAAATGTTCATGATTTCCAAATGCCAGCTGAAATTCTGATTGCAGCTTTGGCTGTGACTAGAGTATAATGGATGATCAGTGTAGGAGAAGTGAGAACAGTATTTGCAAAATGACTCAACATTAGACGGAGATGTAGAAATTACGGTTACGTTGATGGCTTTGCCAAGTTCTGGGTGCAGCTCTGGTGGTGATTACAGTGTTAACAGCAGGGAAGCTAACCTGTAATAGGGGCAGGTTATGGGGGACTCATCCCCAGTCCATAGGGGGCAGTGTGATACAACCAGAGCTGCCATTCCCTAAAGCGGGGGCACCTACTGGACATCCACATACATAACATCATAAACGGCTCCCCAATAGGCTGGTGAATTCTTTACGTATTTGCCTAGTGGCCACTTGTGTTACTACAACTGGATAATATGCTGTTAGCGTACAGAGGACCTTTAGGACACCTGACCATTCCCTGCAGGTCCTCAGGAGCGTGGCAGATATATTGTGCGGTATTCTATTCTGGATTACTGATTATTTGTAAGTCTTGCAGAGCTCTCGCTTGGCTTACACCCAGCTTTCCTAGAGTCCTGTATGTCGCTTCCTTGTGATCTGCTGAGCTGGAGCCTGGCATGTCTGCCGAGGTTTCTTCCTCCCTTCCAGCACAGCAAATATTGAGAAACTGCATTATGAGAACTAAGGTGTTTGCTCAGCCCTGCCATTGCTTGTTTGCTTCCATTAATAACTCCTTAAAGTGACCCCGATCCTTCAGGACTGGGCCAAGGCCGTAAACTGCAATAGAGAAGTCATGTGTCGCCCTGTATGGAGCGAGTCCTCTAACGTCATCTCGGGTTTATTCCATCTTCCTGGATTATGTAGCATTCAGCATTGCATAAGTTTTCACACCCTGCACATCCGAGTGTCTATAATGATCCCGATTCTGCAGCATTGCATTGTGCAAGGTGCAGCCTCTACGGTAGACGCATGGACAGTGACCGATTTATACATTACATTGCCCCCCTGGTGCAGAGACCCCAAAAACCTGTGGAAACCTAAACTGTGAATGCAGCTTTGGATGTAACAGGAGTATAAACCAAATAACTCAGAATCAGTACAAGATGAGCAATGCAAAGTTACTCAACAATGGGTTGAACCAGAACCAGCGTATAACCCCAGCCCTACAGATATAGAGGTTACTGTCACCAGACCCAGCATATCACCCCAGCCCTGCAGATAGATAGGTTACTGTCACCAGACCCAGCATATCACCCCAGCCCTGCAGATAGATAGGTTAGTGTCACCAGACCCAGTATATCACCCCAGCCCTGCAGATAGATAGGTTACTGTCACCAGACCCAGCATATCACCCCAGCCCTGCAGATAGATAGGTTACTATCACCAGACCCAGCATATCACCCCAGCCCTGCAGATAGATAGGTTACTGTCACCAGACCCAGCACATCACCCCAGCCCTGCAGATAGATAGGTTACTGTCACCAGAACCAGCATATCACCCCAGCCCTGCAGATAGATAGGTTACTGTCACCAGACCCAGCACATCACCCCAGCCCTGCAGATAGGTTAGTGTCACCAGACCCAGCATATCACCCCAGTCCTGCAGATAGATAGGTTACTGTCACCAGACCCAGCATATCACCCCAGTCCTGCAGATAGATAGGTTACTGTCACCAGACCCAGCATATCACCCCAGTCCTGCAGATAGATAGGTTACTGTCACCAGACCCAGCATATCACCCCAGTCCTGCAGATAGATAGGTTACTGTCACCAGACCCAGCATATCACCCCAGTCCTGCAGATAGATAGGTTACTGTCACCAGACCCAGCATATCACCCCAGCCTGCAGATAGATAGGTTAGGGTCACCAGTACCAGCATATCACCCCAGACCTGCAGATAGATAGGTTAGGGTCACCAGTACCAGCATATCACCCCAGACCTGCAGATAGATAGGTTACTGTCACCAGACCCAGCATATCACCCCAGTCCTGCAGATAGATAGGTTACTGTCACCAGACCCAGCATATCACCCCAGCCCTGCAGATAGATAGGCTAGTGTCACCAGACCCAGCATATCACCCCAGCCCTGCAGATAGATAGGTTAGTGTCACCAGAACCAGCATATTACCCCAGCCCTGCAGATAGATAGGTTACTGTCACCAGACCCAGCATATCACCCCAGCCCTGCAGATAGATAGGTTAGTGTCACCAGAACCAGCATATCACCCCAGCCTGCAGATAGATAGGTTAGGGTCACCAGTACCAGCATATCACCCCAGACCTGCAGATAGATAGGTTACTGTCACCAGACCCAGCATATCACCCCAGCCCTGCAGATAGATATTTTGGTTCTGGTGACACTAACCTATCTATCTGCAGGGCTGGGGTGATATGCTGGGTCTGGTGACACTAACCTATCTATCTGCAGGGCTGGGGTGATATGCTGGGTCTGGTGACAGTAACCTATCTATCTGCAGGGCTGGGGTGATATGCTGGGGTCTGGTGACGTTCCCCTTAAATGCTGTTTTTGATGCTACACTTTATATACAGAAGTATGTGCACACCTGGGTGTATATTGGTAACGGCTTCTCTTATTCTGTCACCGCAGACTTGAACGCTCTGTTGCAATAACATACCACTACTTATTGTTCCATTTTCTGAAATGCAGGTCCCAAAAATTTAAAACTACCCCCTGATCCTGATCCCTCATCTACCGCACGTTCAGACAGGAGGCCTTCTATGGTATGTACAAAGGCGAGACCACCGGGTGGTCAAGTGCCATTCATTCCCGCGGAGACCACATCTGCACTGCTGTGGAGTCTGGTGGTGGTGACGGCTTTATCCAAGTGTAGCTGCCTACTGGCATTGTGCACTCTGATCTTGGATTGCCACAGGTGGGGACACACAAAGCTCAATCTCGTTGCGTGTGGAGATTTCTTGTTGCTTCGAGAGAGCCGGCTGTCACCAATAACAAGGGCTTCCACCTATTTGGGGCCTTGTGTTCTACCCCACATGGTAGCCCAAGACTTCACTTCCTTTAGCTTATGACTTTCACTTGATATAAAAACAAGCCGACTTGTGATCTTGCTCCCTCCTCTGCTTTCCTACATACAGTCTCCAGGCAGGAAACTAATATCAAATTCTACTCGTACAATTGTAAACAAGTAGGCCCCATGGGGCGGTGGTAACCCATTGAGAGGACCCAGAGCTTCAGCAGCGCTGCTCAGGAACGGCGTTTACATCAGCTAACTTCCAACCACATTATGTAATCCTACAAGAGTCACCAGCGGTTACTGAACTTCTACCAGTCCATGAACATCGCTGTGCCTGGAGAGGTCGTGTAGTCACAGGCTACGCGGGGACGTCTGGGGCGTGCGGCCCATTAGGCTATTGGATAATCCCTGCTACATGCAGCTGAACAAGCAGTGGGGGATATATAGATATATTATTGCCAGTGGTTGTGACTTTTCCATGCTGGTGGACAACCCTGACACGTATTTGTCCATATTTGGTCCTCCAAATCCAGGGATGAAAAATTGCCAGTAGTTGTAACTGGAATATGAAGCAACTAAACAGGTTCTATTAGATGTCCAGACAATTCCACCATAACCAATGTGGTCCTCCTTGTGGCTCCAATTGAGGCCATTCTCCTGCTATTTATATGGCGGCCATATTGGCTGTCACCTAGTCTTTTCATATTTTTTTGATATTGGGTAGAAATGCCCTTCAAGACGCCGGAAGGAACCGACTCAATAGGATTTATGACTTCTTTTTACCAGAACATCTTCATTAGCTCTTAATACACTAGATGACCCCAAGTGTAGAAAGCCAAAATTCCTCAGGGTACACTTATCTCTTAGAGGAACCGAGCCAAGACAGATCCACCTTTCCCGGAGTGTTTGCCTGAGATCAGAGCCTGTTTACCCAGCCACAGAGAATTGCACAAACCATTAGGCACACAATAGCCCATTGTAGAGCGTGCAAAACAAAAATATTGGACTGTCAGTGAACCCTCCCTCTTCATTCTTCCGACACGTTTTGGCGTGGTTATATCTAAATTTTGTTGACCTGATGTCATTAGCTGGGAACGAAGACATGGATGTGAGAGCAAGTATTATATCCACCGCACAGAAAAGTCACATCGTGTAGTAAACAGGGTTACAGAGGTGAACCTAAAGCCCCAGGACAGAGGACCTTCTTAGGTGGCCCCTAAAGCAAATGTGGCCAAAGACTGTAAACCCTCAGGCTCAGTCGTCATACTAGGTGGACATCCATATCATTCAGAATGGCCAGCAAGGGGCATCTAAATTTTCAACATCCTATGATGGTCCTATATACAGTACTTGTCAACTTTGAGAGGTTGGAGGTTTGTTCAAACCAGCAAGAACCTCACGCCTTCCAATGAACAGATGGCAGGTATCTTCTCTACAGAGACCACCAGGACCAAGCAGATGCCCTTCCAATAACAGTGACCAACATCTTTTGCTCAACTATCAGACAAAACATGACAGACGTCTTTTGAGATTATGGTGGTCTCTTATCAGAAAGCTAAAAACTTTTTCCCAACAAACAAATGGGTTTAGTCTTTTTTGAGGTATTGGGAGGGAGGGGGACATTTATTTTATATGGCTCAGAATAGGGTTAAAAACAAAAACACCCTGGTGATGACAGATTTTCCTGGAGTCCAGATCCTCCTGTTCTTCAGTGATCACCTCCAGTTGACTTCACCCCCTGGGCTCCAGATCATCTAGGTCATCAGGTATTGTCACCAGTTAGCTACATCTCCTGTGATCATGGACTCTCCTGTGATCCAAATCCTGCTGCTCTTCAGGAACAATGACCAGTTGACCTTACCTCTTGTGATCATGGACTCCCCTGATATACATATCCTTCGGCTTTTCAGGGATCATTTCCAGCTGACTTCAACCTGGTGATTATTATGAACTTTCCTGGGGTCCGGATCGTCCTGTTCTTTAGGGATCGTCTCCAGTTGACGTCACCTCCTGTAGTCATGGACTTTCCTAGGGTCCAGATCTCCTTGATCTTTAGGGATCGTATCCAGTTGACGTTACCTCCTGTGATCATGGACTTTCCTGGGGTCCAGATTCTCCTGCTCTTTAGGAATCATCTCCAGTTGACTTTACCTCCTGTAGTCATAGACTTTCCTGGGGTCCAGATCCCCGTGCTCTTTAGGGATCGTATCCAGTTGACGTTACCTCCTGTGATCATGGACTTTCCTGGGGTCCAGATTCTCCTGCTCTTTAGGAATCATCTCCAGTTGACTTTACCTCCTGTAGTCATGGACTTCCCTGGGGTCCAGATCCCCCAGCTCTTTAGGGATCGGCTCCAGTTGACTTTACCTCCTGTAGTCATAGGCTTTCCTGGGGTCCAGATCCTCCTGCTCTTCAGGGATCTCTCCATTGTTTGCAGTAATTATAAATAATCTCCAGAATGCCGTGGGTATTAAAACAAAAATGTAATATGTCAAAACAAGTTCCTGGCTGGAGACGCAAAGCCTCTGTTGTCCTAGGGAGGGAGAGAGCACATTTCTCTTGACTGAGTGGAGAGACAGGAGATAAGAAGCAGGAAACCCTTGCAAAGAGTTGGCAACAGTTCCTTCTATTTCCAGATAAGAATAGCAGAGCCGCCGTGTTCTTACTTAACATTACACAAGCTCTGCTGTATCAGGCCACATCTCCAGCCCCGGCCCCGGCCATGATGCTGGAGTATCCTTTGTCAGGGTATAAATAGCAAAAAATACAACACTGGGAAAAAAAACTTGACATCAAGAGACGGTGGAAGTGGAATGGAAATGTCCAGATAACCAAAGTGCGGAAGGTTCTACGATGGTTATAAGGGAAGGGGGTGGTAGGTAAACACATAAAACTCGCCCAAGGACCCAGACATCAAAGGTGTTGTCTATTTTTGTAGGTCTCCAGGCAGAGGTGTAGCCACAAAGGGACCAGATACATATGGGGCCTAACGTCTGAGGGGCCCAAAAACTCCTCTGCCACATAAGAGGACACCAGTTTCATAAATGGTAAGGGTCAGCCCTGGTAGAAACTCAGCATTGGGGAGCAAGAGATTCAAAGACCCAATAGCTGAGACCCCACAAAAATTCTCACCGTCTGTTGTCACTGGGGGAGCAAAAATTATTCGTTTATTTTTGGAGCTCTGAAAGGACCATAAAGTCGTCTTCCAAAGTGGAGGACTCCGACCAGAAAAAAAAGAGGGTCCTGTTCTTCTAACGTTTTTTTTTTTTTTTTTTTTTTTTTTTTTATGGTGAGCCCCATATAGGGATCACAATGTACATTTTTTTTTTCTATCAGTATGTCTTTGTAGAATGGGAGGAAATCCACGCAAACACGGGGAGAACATACAAACTCCTTGCAGATTATGTTCCTGGTGAGAGTCGAACCCAGGACTCCAGCACTGCAAGGCTGCAGTGCTAACCACTGAGCCACCGTGTTGCCCCTCTGGCCCTATAACAATTTTTTCTTATACCCTGCTTGGTCAGTGTCTGCACAGTGTCGGGTTATTCGCATTCTGGAAAGTGTACCCTGATCCAGAAAGAACCAACTACTCCATCCCAGGAGCTCAGCGAAACTGTTAGGGGCGTGTCTGTCAGCAGTCCTGCTGACTGTTTCCAAAAGCATCATGCAGAATTATGATTGCAGCTCTGAAGTCTATTTTATCGCTCAATAACTGCTCTCTCCGGCCTGGCACATGGCTTAACACAAAATAAAGGGCTTCTTTAATTTCGGACTACTCCATGGTCAGTGGGGTGTCTAAGCCATTGTGTTGGGGCTTCCGGGCTTTAATATGGACTCCATTATAAGGCAATGCTCGATTTTATGGTCAAGCCTGCATTTATTAAAAATGATGGGACTTGGTACGTAAATGGTTAACAGTGAGTGTAGCATGTGTGACCCCCCGCAGAGTCAGGAGGCCGAATTTCAGTAAGATGTGAAACTAATGGGTGCGAGATGTTTAGTACACAGCGCGGCGGCGTTGGCAGCTGCAGAGCCCGGTGATGGCACAATGATCTGCGGACAATGCAGCGAGACGTTAAACCCCGGCTCATTCCAGCCTGCAGCTGCCCCAGAATACATATTCATGACTTGAATACTTTAGGCCAAAGTACAAAAAGATGAAATGAAAGAAACATTTTCTTCCTCTTCAGATGCAAAAACATTTCCATAAGAGCCAAATAACATAATGCGGGGGCGGCGGGTGGGTTACACCGGCTGCAAAAAAAAATTCTCATTGACACAGAAAGAAGCAATAGTGTTAAAGGAGATGTGAGATGTGGTGCGCGGTGCGGTTTCTCTATGTAAGAGCCACCCACAAACAGGCCACACCTCTACCGCATCAGACTCGCAACAGTGTGCCCCTAGCAAGAATGAATTGTTACATTTTTGCTCCCTGCAGCTGCCACTAGGTGGAGCTCCCTCCTGGCGATTTATACAGATCTGATTGAGGTCAGCGGGAGCTGTACATATAAAGTGAGCTCCCCCTAGTGGTGCCAGTAAACATAGCAGGAGATCTCAATGTTCATCTCAGGAGATGCCGATGAGGTATTACGTGCCTCCTGCCTCACTAGCATAGAAATTTAACGTTGGATAACCTTATATCACCTGATTGGGTCGCACATACATAGATGGTTACCTAAAGGTATGTCAGTAAGGCAAACTCAAAAATAGCTGTACTTCTAGTTTCAAGTATTACACAAATCTCTATAAAGGAGCGGAATGGGGCATGTGTGGAGACCTGATGCCTGAATAATTTGTTGTTCAAGCTGGTAAGTTGTTGATCCTGTCCCTTTAAGGCTAGAAAGTGGGTGGGGCTTGCAGTGACAACTCATGAAGAGTTTTCTCTGAAATTAACTTTTCTCCCACAGTTTTCTCTAAAATCTCAAGGCCAAAACTGCTAAAAGTTTAGGAGGTGGCAAATGACAGATAAGTGTACCCAGAAATGAAGGTTTAGTTATAGGTGGAGTTCCCCTTTAAGATTTCTGGATTAGGGATCTCAGGTATAAGTGACTGGATAGAATCTGCACAGCTCAGGGTGTCGAGATGTAGATCAGATTCTTAAAGTTTTGGGATTTTCAGGATGAGGCTCGAACACTATAAGAAAAGTGTCTGGTATGGCGCGCCGGCGGTTTCACATCTAGGAAATCAGAGACCTCAAAATACCTCCTGGATCCCAGAACAAAAAGCCATTATTCTACCCCGGGACGGTGTTATAGGGCGGTGGGCAGAGGTAATCTCACCAAACTAGGGGCCCAGCATGAAGTATGTGCAGCCTGTCAGGAACATGTATGAGACACCAGATGGCGGGAGGAGATATCCGGATAAATAACGTGCAGATGACAATTTAACATACAGGTTATTACAGCAAACCCAGGAGGACGGAAAACACCACAAAACACTGCCTAATGGGGGCAGACAAGGTGGAAGTGGGGTATAAAAATGACTATATGGAGGTGCAACTGAGACCCCGCACCAGCCACTATGTAACTGGCACTCTGTGACCTCCTCTATAGGACCAGCACACTCCTCTCCTGAAATACTCTGTACTGCTGGGGACCCTGCTCCTCCCACTAGGTCACACTCACCCTGTGACCTCCTCTATAGGACCAGCACACTCCTCTCCTGAAATACTCTGTACTGCTGGGGACCCTGCTCCTCCCACTATGTAACGCTCACCCTGTGACCACCTCTATATTAACGGCACACTCCTCTCATGAAATACTCTGTGCTGCTGAGAGGCATGTCATAAAATGTAACAATGGCGTCCATACAGGCCGCCTCCCTGCAGGACTCTCTTAGGGCTGCGTCTCATTTTAGTGCCAGAAGCCGGGTCTCCCAGAGGAAGCTGTGCAGGGCCGGTGTGACCCTTGGGACCGCCATACTATGACCCTTCCCCTTACGGAGCCTCTGAGCCTGGATCCTGGCCGGCAGCCAAGAGCGGCTTAGAAGACTCTGTGAATAGAGCGTGCGGCTTGTGGCTCAGGTGAGCTTGTGTCATCACAGGATAAAGATCGCTTCATTTACAAATTGCCCTTGAGATTCTGTGACCGGCCCAGATCAATAAACTGGGAATAATACGGTTAATCCTGCACCAGCTGTGACAGAACACGAGCTCGCCAAACACGGCTGCAGACTCTGACGTCCCCGGAGATCCCGGGCCATTCACAACAACAAACGACGCAGCTACCCGGCTCTTATAGTGTGAAAGAGACCTGAAGGTCAGAGAGACTCTGTAGATCACATGGCCAAAAAACCAAGCGGATGGTATGATGGGGGAGGACGAAACGCACAACCGGAGGCGCCCCTGGATTCTACTTCACCCGGGGAATAAGATTCAGTCTGTTTTTAAACACCCTGGCAATGTGCGCGTGATCCTCCGGACCCCCAGGGCTTATGCCCCAGCAGCCCACCTTTAGCTATGTCCCTGACTAATAATTGGCCCATCTTTTCGGTACTGATATCTATAAGTAGGTCAATAGTGCAGGCTGCTCTTGCTGCAAAAAAACCCCAAAACAAAACAATTGAAGAGTTGACTTCCACTGGCTCATCATCAGCCCCCCTTTAGTTGTGCCTCAGCTCCAAAACTCAGGGTAGCAACAAAGCAAAAGACAAAACTGGTGTCCCCCTGACAACCAGGGCTCATGCCCCAACACCCAACTTTAGTTACGTCCCTTGCTATGGCTCAGGTTGGCCTCAACCCCATTATTCAAGACTAGGTCGAGTGTACCTGCGCCTGTTACCCATTTTCCAAAAAAAGTCAAAGGCAGAGTTTGCCTCCCCTGGTCCCCAGGACTCATGGACCCCCAGCCCATCTTTACTTACGTCCCCTTGTATGGCTCAGGTTGGCTTCATCCCCACTACCTATGGGTGTGTCAAAAGGAACTCTATTGGCTCCCCTTTATGTAAAAAAGCAAAGTTAAGAGTTGGTCTCCCCCTGGTCCCCAGGGCTCATGGCCCACTAGCACCCCTTAGCCATGTCTTATCCTCATCACATGAACCTCTGTAGGAACCCCCTTGTCCTCGGGTTCCCACCACCTTCAGAGGACAGGGTCTGACTATTTTCTGGCCATCTTGGCTTGGACATGTTCAGTGTCTCCTCAGATATATTTTGGTTGTTCCTGCGCCGGCTCTTTGTACAAGGTGAGGAATTTACAGGAACAAAATGCTCAATTTATCTCTAGGAATCTGCTCACAAGTGGAGAAGGGCTTTATTTTGGCGGCCCCCATGGCCCTTGCCTCAGGTCCTGTGCACAGTGTTATATTAATGGGCGTATTGGTAAGGTTACCCTGCAGGGGGCGCCACTATTAGGTCAGCACCACTTTTCAATATCCGTATGTAGCGAAAACTTTGCTTATGTAGTTCCAGTATACTCCAGTCACAGCCAAAGCTGCATTATGAAAGATTCTGATTTCCTATTCACTATTGAGCTCTGCTTATGTAGTGTGTTCAGATTACACGTGCTGTGCGGCATTGTGGGAGATGTAGGGCGGACCATACACCATAGAAATAAATAGATGACTTACTCGGATCTTTATGACTCTCGTCTTGGATCCACAAGTCTTCTTAAGCAGCATTTTCTGAAATAAAGAAAACCTGGTTAGTCTTATGGAAATACAAGAACGTGATACAATCTTCAGTAGGGGGCGATGATGAGCACAGGGGTGTAAAGAATACGAAGACAGAAGTTCTGAATATACTGTAATACATAAAAAAATTATCTAGGGTACTATGGGGTTCATGTAAGCTTGTCGGGTGGAAATTATTATTGGACAGTGAATACTACCGCCATCCATATAGTAATCAGTGGAATGCATATGGGTAAGGATAGAAAGGGGTTAATGTGAGCCTCCCTGGTGGCCTAGGGTAGTGAGTGTTTCCTGTAAGCGTCCCTGGTTACCCATGATAGTAAAGGGTTAATGCAAACATTCCTGGTTACCTAGTACAGTAAGGGGTTAATAGAAGCTTCCTTGGTGTCCTAGGATAATAAGGGGTTAATGTAAGCGTCACGGGTGGCCTAGGATAGTAAAGGGTTAACAGAAGCTACCTTGGTGCCCTCGGATAGTAATAAAGGGTTAATAGAAGCTTCCTTGGTGGCCTAGTATAGCAAAAGGTTAATGCAAGCATCACTGGTGGCATAGTAAGGGGTTAAGGTGGCAGGTATTATGGACAGTGAATACCACCGCCATCCACACTGCAGTCACCCAGTACATGTTTTGGACCAAACTGTGGCTGCTACCCAGCTTTTCCGGCACCTTTTAATACAACCACTTTAGGGCCCCTCTGGCGGCCATGTTGTCTGCACCTAGTTCTTACAGTAATTGGTACGGATAATACGTACACTCGCAATATGGCGGATGTTACGTGAAACGTGAGCAATATGTTCATTTCTTTCATGTATTTTTCCCATTCTTGTTGGCTGTGTCACCTCCTGCTGGTTAGATCACTTATAGCGGACACCTAGAGCTCATCCTCTGAGGCAGCTGGGAAATGTCTGTCACATCACAGACCAGGCCCTGACATAGAACACGGCCCCGCCACGCTAGGCCGAGCATGTGCAGAGGCTTCCTGTTTATACAGAGGTGTATTAGGAGCGCGGCACACGCTGTACCGGCCCCAAAGAAGAGAACACCATGACAAAAACAAGATCAGGAATGACAGAATACAACTAGTGAACTACTACACCCAGTACAGGAGAGGGGCTGAGGATGCGTCATCTGTATGTGATTGGTGGGGTCTGACACATGGGACCCTTACACAATAGCTGGTCTTGTCACTGAATACCCAGCACAGCGCCACACATTGTATAATGGTTATGCTTTGTATTGCAGCTCCGCCTTATTCACTTGAATGAGACTGAGCTGCTTCTGTACCATGTGATGGATGAAGCACTGCGGCCTCTTCCAACAGCCGATGGGCCAGATCCTGGCTGACCCCTACCGAATACATACTGATGACCTATCCTAAAGGATAGTCTAGTCCTAAACCCCCATAAAAGTGACAGAATTAAGAAAAGTATAATGTCACTTTTTGGAGCAGCCATTTTGTTTTTAGGACCGCAGCGTGGCACCTTCATGTGACATTGTGTTGGGACGTAACATGCAGCGCCTCCTGGAGGCTGAAGCGGAGATAACATGGCGAGGAACGATCGATGGCGACATAAGTCATGCTGTGAGGGGTGGCGATATACTGTGTGAGGCCCAAAATAGGATGCAATATATATGAAGGCCAAAAAGAGGGGGCAACATTATGTGTAGGAGACAATATACTGTGAGGTCGCCAGCAGACCAGTAAAGGGGTAAATTACCATGGGGCGGGATCAAAAAACAGCATAAGGGCCAGTAATTGGGGTAATATTCAGTGGGCACCAGTAAAAAGGGATTTTTTTGAGCTGTAAATGGGGAGCGGTGTCGGTATAGAGGGAGCATGGCGTGACATTTTAATTTGAGGGACCCCCCTTCCCAGACACAATTTTGTTTGGAGCACCCAAAATGACAAGTCCACCCCTGTATGTTGTCCCCGTGTTTCCTCCTACACGTTATATATGATGCGCCCCACTATTGTGTAGCCCTTTAAAACCAACGTGACAGCCGCCATGTGTCTCCTAGACTGTTGTGATGCCGCCATATGCTGGCGCACTTGTTCTCACACATCCTGCAGATTTCTGGAACTTGTCCAGAGAAAGAGTAATCCCAGATCCCTACAGAGCAGGAGAGGGTCGGCTTCTAGTCTGTCCCAGAACATTTTGCTACTGAACACTCTACATACACTGTCCATCTATGGAGCTTAAAGGGGAAGTAATGCCTTACATAAAAGTGATGACATATGATTTATTGTATAGTCTGGATCAATAATCCCTGGTCTGTCATATTTTAGTGCTGTATACAGTTGTTATATACAGTCATTTGTGCCATGATCAGCTGTAGTACCGCTTCTTACCACTGGCAGCTGCACAGACATGCCATATACTCCAATGCAACAGCGCCCCCATACCTAGCTTATTTATCTATAAAAATGTAATCTACAATCCCAATATGCAGCAATAGTCATACATGCCTCTTTCTTCCAAAAAACAGCACCACACCATCCCACAGGTTACACATGGTATTGCAGTTCTGTACCTGCCCATTCACTTCGATGGAACAAAGTTCCAGACACGGTTCATGGATTAGTGTGGCGCAGTTTGTGGAAGTATTTGACTGGTTGGGGTCTGGCATTCTGACCCTGCGCTGACCAGCTGATGTAGCTGCCTCCAGGCACCAGACGTAGCTCTGCTTTTGTTATTGTAATAAGCAGAAATCTGCAATAACCCAGCGCCACGGCTATACAGTGGACAGAGCAGCACTCCTTCCGGCCTGTCCACAGTGGTTTCTTCCAGCGAGGAAGAAACCACAAGAGGCATATCTGATCAGTGAGGGGTCTGAGTGTCAAATACTGAAAGATCAGATAGCGATGGCCCATCCATAGTTTGAAAATTATATTGGGGTTGGAAACCCCCTTTAAGAGCCCTTCCACTATTACAGGTGCCAGGTTTCCTAACTCACCGACTCGAGCCCTTTCAGAGAACTGGAAATAGATGGTTAATAAACCCGGTTTGCAGAGTATTTCCGACATCTCAGTCTCAGGGCCCAAGTCTTTTTGGACAGGAGAATTATAACAATGATATGATGAAGGGACCGCGATGGGGGCAACGTCTAGTCCTGACCATCACCTCCTACTGATAGTTCAAACAAGACTCAAGCTGTTCATCACTTCTCAAGCCAACACATCAAGAAACAGACAATAAGCTTTTCACCAGATTATCCATCGCAACGTAATCGCTCAGGGTTTCTCATAGACCTGATCCAAAAGAAGCACCTGTTTCTCCCGGACCATGTCCAGCTACTCCATCCCAAGCCGTGCTCCTCCATGTACCAGCTGCTTCCTTTGGCCTCACTGACTGAGATAGACACAGCCCTTGTCAACGAAACATCAAAAATAGACACCGATGGCTGACCCCCAACTACCATGGAAGCTCAGCAGGCCTAGAATCTCCATGCAGTATTGCTTGTCGCCACTGGGGGTGAAGAAAGGTTTTACTCCATAGACACCAGTCTCAGGTGATATGCTGGTTCTGGTGACACTAACCTATCTATCTGCAGGACTGGGGTGATATGCTGGTTCTGGTGACACTAACCTATCTATCTGCAGGGCTGGGGTGATATACTGGTTCTGGTGACAGTAACCTATCTATCTGCAGGGCTGGGGTGATATGCTGGTTCTGGTGACACTAACCTATCTATCTGCAGGGCTGGGGTGATATGCTGGGTCTGATGACACTAACCTATCTATCTGCAGGACTGGGGTGATATGCTGGTTCTGGTGACACTAACCTATCTATCTGCAGGACTGGGGTGATATGCTGGTTCTGGTGACACTAACCTATCTATCTGCAGGGCTGGGGTGATATACTGGTTCTGGTGACAGTAACCTATCTATCTGCAGGGCTGGGGTGATATGCTGGTTCTGGTGACACTAACCTATCTATCTGCAGGGCTGGGGTGATATGCTGGGTCTGATGACACTAACCTATCTATCTGCAGGACTGGGGTGATATGCTGGTTCTGGTGACACTAACCTATCTATCTGCAGGGCTGGGGTGACATGCTGGGTCTGATGACACTAACCTATCTATCTGCAGGGCTGGGGTGACATGCTGGTTCTGGTGACAGTAACCTATCTATCTGCAGGGCTGGGGTGATATGCTGGTTCTGGTGACACTAACCTATCTATCTGCAGGGCTGGGGTGATATGCTGGGTCTGGTGACACTAACCTATCTGCAGGGCTGGGGTGATATGCTGGTTCTGGTGACAGTAACCTATCTATCTGCAGGACTGGGGTGATATGCTGGGTCTGGTGACAGTAACCTATCTATCTGCAGGACTGGGGTGATATGCTGGTTCTGGTGACACTAACCTATCTATCTGCAGGACTGGGGTGATATGCTGGGTCTGATGACACTAACCTATCTATCTGCAGGGCTGGGGTGATATGCTGGTTCTGGTGACACTAACCTATCTATCTGCAGGGCTGGGGTGATATGCTGGTTCTGGTGACAGTAACCTATCTATCTGCAGGGCTGGGGTGATATGCTGGGTCTGGTGACACTAACCTATCTATCTGCAGGGCTGGGGTGATATGCTGGGTCTGATGACACTAACCTATCTATCTGCAGGGCTGGGGTGATATGCTGGTTCTGGTGACAGTAACCTATCTATCTGCAGGGCTGGGGTGATATGCTGGTTCTGGTGACAGTAACCTATCTATCTGCAGGGCTGGGGTGATATGCTGGGTCTGGTGACACTAACCTATCTATCTGCAGGGCTGGGGTGATATGCTGGGTCTGATGACACTAACCTATCTATCTGCAGGGCTGGGGTGATATGCTGGTTCTGGTGACAGTAACCTATCTATCTGCAGGGCTGGGGTGATATTCTGGTTCTGGTGACAGTAACCTATCTATCTGCAGGGCTGGGGTGATATGCTGGGTCTGGTGACACTAACCTATCTGCAGGGCTGGGGTGATATGCTGGTTCTGGTGACAGTAACCTATCTATCTGCAGGACTGGGGTGATATGCTGGGTCTGGTGACAGTAACCTATCTATCTGCAGGGCTGGGGTGATATGCTGGGTCTGGTGACACTAACCTATCTATCTGCAGGGCTGGGGTGATATGCTGGGTCTGGTGACACTAACCTATCTGCAGGGCTGGGGTGATATGCTGGTTCTGGTGACAGTAACCTATCTATCTGCAGGACTGGGGTGATATGCTGGGTCTGGTGACAGTAACCTATCTATCTGCAGGGCTGGGGTGATATGCTGGTTCTGGTGACAGTAACCTATCTATCTGCAGGACTGGGGTGATATGCTGGGTCTGGTGACACTAACTTATCTATCTGCAGGGCTGGGGTGATATGCTGGGTCTGGTGACAGTAACCTATCTCTGCAGGGCTGGGGTGATATGCTGGTTCTGGTGACACTAACTTATCTATCTGCAGGGCTGGGGTGATATGCTGGGTCTGGTGACAGTAACCTATCTATCTGCAGGGCTGGGGTGATATGCTGGGTCTGGTGACAGTAACCTATCTCTCTGCAGGGCTGGGGTGATATGCTGGGTCTGGTGACAGTAACCTATCTCTCTGCAGGGCTGGGGTGATATGCTGGTTCTGGTGACAGTAACCTATCTATCTGCAGGGCTGGGGTGATATGCTGGTTCTGGTGACAGTAACCTATCTATCTGCAGGGCTGGGGTGATATGCTGGTTCTGGTGACAGTAACCTATCTATCTGCAGGGCTGGGGTGATATGCTGGTTCTGGTGACAGTAACCTATCTATCTGCAGGGCTGGGGTGATATGCTGGGTCTGGTGACAGTAACCTATCTATCTGCAGGGCTGGGGTGATATGCTGGTTCTGGTGACAGTAACCTATCTATCTGCAGGGCTGGGGTGATATGCTGGGTCTGGTGACACTAACCTATCTATCTGCAGGGCTGGGGTGATATGCTGGGTCTGGTGACACTAACCTATCTATCTGCAGGGCTGGGGTGATATGCTGGGTCTGATGACACTAACCTATCTATCTGCAGGGCTGGGGTGATATGCTGGGTCTGATGACACTAACCTATCTATCTGCAGGGCTGGGGTGATATGCTGGTTCTGGTGACAGTAACCTATCTATCTGCAGGGCTGGGGTGATATGCTGGGTCTGGTGACACTAACCTATCTGCAGGGCTGGGGTGATATGCTGGTTCTGGTGACAGTAACCTATCTATCTGCAGGACTGGGGTGATATGCTGGGTCTGGTGACAGTAACCTATCTATCTGCAGGGCTGGGGTGATATGCTGGTTCTGGTGACAGTAACCTATCTATCTGCAGGACTGGGGTGATATGCTGGTTCTGGTGACAGTAACCTATCTATCTGCAGGGCTGGGGTGATATGCTGGTTCTGGTGACAGTAACCTATCTATCTGCAGGGCTGGGGTGATATGCTGGGTCTGGTGACAGTAACCTATCTATCTGCAGGGCTGGGGTGATATGCTGGCCATCTCTCAATCCATAGAGTGCTCAGAGGCTAAAATAATCTTATACAAAAAAAGTCGGTCTGCACTCTGCTTTTCCTTTTAAAATTCCATCTTTAATGTATAGCTTTAAAATCGAGGCATATGAATCGATTTTAAAGCTATACATTAAAGATGGAATTTTAGAAGGAAAAGCAGGAGTGTGGACCGACTTTCTTCGTATACGATTTGAATCAAAGGAGCTCTACCAGTCCGGAGCCATTTGGCCATGCACCCTGGAAATACAGAGGGTATCACAACATATGCGGTGAGCTATAGTCTTTCTATTTGGCATTTATGCTAAAATAATCTTGCCAACTTGATTGCAGTCATTGAATTTATCAGTATTTGGTCACCATTAATGTCTACAGAAAACCATAGACACAACCAACACACAATTGTGACATAGACCCAATGAGCTGGGAGTAATCGTAGCAGATCCCCCCCGGCCCTGCCCCTCTTCCTAGAGTTTCCAGCCTCTCCACATGCTAGCACCTCATTTAATATTTCACCACTTCTTCATTTCTGTTTGTAGAACAGTTGTCAAGTTCATTCAGGCAATAACTCACCTGATGTGTGCGCTCCCCGCAGGAGAAGAGGAAGCGCTACACCAATGTGTGGTTTACCAGACATTCACAACAATAGCGCACACATCCGTGCAATCTGTGTAATGAAGCAACATTTACAGTCTGCAGACCGTGCTACATACTACACACTGCCGAGGGAAATGTACCGTACAGAGGTGTCTAAGAGAGAACATCATGTGAGGAAGAAGTACCGCAAAGAACCTTACAGTACACAGAGACAAATCTCAGGAGTGGGGGAAGGGAGGCCACAACTACTAAACACAGACTTCAAAAAAGTATAACCATACCCTATGCCAAAGAATATAACGGTTATAATACTGCACCTATGTACTGGAATATTACTACTATAATACTACTCCTATGTACAAGATTATAACTACTATAATACTACTCCTATGTACAAGAATATAACTACTATAATACTGCTCCTATGTACAAGAATATAACTACTATAATACTGCTCCTATGTACAAGAATATAACTACTATAATACTACTCCTATGTACAAGAATATAACTACTATAATACTGCTCCTATGTACCAGAATATAACTACTATAATTCTGCTCCTATGTACAAGAATATAACTACTATAATACTTCCCCTATGTACTAGAATATAACTACTATAACACTGCTCCTATGTACTAGAATATAACTACTATAATACTGACCCCTATGTACATGAATATAGCTACTATAATACTGCTCCTATGTACAAGAATATAACTACTATAATACTGCTCCTATGTACTAGAATATAACTACTATAATACTGCTCCTATGTACAAGAATATAACTACTATAATACTGCTCCTATGTACAAGAATATAACTACTATAATACTGACCCCTATGTACATGATAATACTACTCCTATGTACATGAATATAACTACTGTAATACTTACCCCTATGTACTGTACATGAATATAACTACTATAATACTACCTCCTATGTACAAGAATGTAACTACTATAATACTACTCCTAGGTACAAGAATATAACTACTATAATACTGCTCCTGTGTACAAGAATATAACTACTATAATACTGCTCCTATGTACAAGAATATAACTACTATAATACTACTCCTATGTACAAGAATATAACTACTATAATACTACTTCTATGTACAAGAATATAACTACTATAATACTACTCCTATGTACAAGAATATAACTACTATAATACTGCTCCTATGTACAAGAATATAACTACTATAATACTGCTCCTGTGTACAAGAATATAACTACTATAATACTGCTCCTGTGTACAAGAATATAACTACTATAATACTGCTCCTATGTACAAGAATATAACTACTATAATACTGCTCCTATGTACAAGAATATAACTACTATAATACTACTTCTATGTACAAGAATATAACTACTATAATACTACCTCATATGTACAAGAATATAACTACTATAATTCTGCTCCTATGTACAAGAATATAACTACTATAATACTTCCCCTATGTACTAGAATATAACTACTATAATACTGCTCCTATGTACAAGAATATAACTACTATAATACTGCTCCTATGTACAAGAATATAACTACTATAATACTGCTCCTATGTACTAGAATATAACTACTATAATACTGACCCCTATGTACATGATAATACTACTCCTATGTACATGAATATAACTACTGTAATACTTACCCCTATGTACAAGAATAAAACTACCATATAGCTTAAACCTGCTCTGTAGTACATGTCACATTTATACTGTGCTATACATATGAACCTAGCAGATGTCTCTAATAATAGTGCAGTCTATTAGGCGGTATTCTGCTATCACACAGTCACCCTCCTGGGATCACCACCATCCTCATCATCACCGCCATCAGGTAACTATAGTACACGGTGAGGCTCCTGCTCTCGGCTTCGACAGCAGCTGTAATTTCAGAGGCGTCTAATGGACTCTGAAAACAAGTACATGTGTTGTTTCAGCCGCTGCAGCTGTAATTAAATATTAACACATGTTCAGCTCCAGTCTTGACCGATAAATCAGACCCCTGATACTGAAGTGCAGCAGAGGACACAGGTCATGACTGGCTGGGACTTGTAGTCCTACAGTAGCTTTTAAGACACAAGAGTATCAGACAAGTAGTCCTGGTTCTTACACAGACTGGGGGAGGCAAGAAAGGATAAAAATATCCCGCATCCTCCTCAAGACAATTTTTTGAGCACTGTATGGCGGTATTATTTTAGAACTAAATTACATTATTAAAGCACTATATGATGGTACTATGGTATTAATAGTTAACTGTATGGTAGCCTTTTCTGGCTACTGAATGGTGGTATTGTCAGAGCATTATATAGCGGTATTATTACACTATTGTATGGTGTTACTATTAGAGCACTGTATTGGGGTATTATTTCAGCAATGTATGGTTGTATGACTTTAAATTATATTGTGTTATTTGAACAGAGCATTTTCTGAGTCTGGCAAGGTGGTATTATCAGAGCATTGCATGGCGGTATAATAAGACCACTGGAAGTTGATATTGTTAGGGCACTGTATGATGATAATATTAGAGTACTGAAAGGTTACATTACAGCACTTTATTATTATTCAGGACAATGTGACGTTATTTGAACATTGTTTTGCAGCATTTTCTGTACTGAAAGGTGGTATAATCAAAGAATTGTATGGCGGTATTATTAATGCACTAATTGATATTTTGGGTAATCATGCTGTGATACCAATGACCGTTGTAGAACTGACGCGTAGTATACATGAGTCTTCTAGTAGAAATGAGATGAGTATAAATGGACTCCTGTGCCTTTAAATGACACAACCCTCCCTCTATAATCTATAAAATGTTCTTAAAATTGCTGTTTTCAACCATTTCCTCTGTTTCACTACACACCTCTTCCTCATGCAGAACAATAGGATCAGAACCACCATCATCCTCCTCATTATTATGTTTTCAAAACAAGTCGGAGGCCGACATATTGTGATGAACAAAAACAATCAGAATAATTAACATTTCCAGCCATTACTAAACGAAATGTGATAATACTGACACGAGACCTGCAGCTCAAGAGCGTGTATCCTAATAATATGATAAAGGTGAAAGTATGTGTGTTCGGATGTTTGTGTGTTCGGATGTTTGTTCCTCAATCACACCTACACGACTGAACGGATTTGTCTGAAAATGTGCACATACATACCTTGGGTCCCGGATTGAACGATACGCTACATGGAATTCCCGTACACCACCGCAATTCACTCCCGTGCCCGGTGCTTCTCACGGTTCAATTCGCTGCAGGACCTGGCACGCTGTAGGACCTGGGATGACGTCATCCCAGCCCCTTCAGCAGCTCACCTGATTGGGTGACGCTTCTCTATGTTATCGTCCGGCCGCCGTCCACACCAACATGGCGTCTCTGAGAGGTCCGAAAAGTCCTGCACAAGGACCTCTACTCTGGGGCAGCGACAAGTCCATACACTGCCCCACCTGTGTGGCCTCACCACGGGACCGCAGTAATCTGCCGCGGCCGGACAGGGGGTCGCCTGCGCCGCGCTCTGGAACGCCAGTTCGGCCAGCTGTCCCGCAGCGTCTGTCGTCTATGGACACTACAAGTCGGAACATCGGTACACAGGAAGCCCAGGGTGTGGTGAGGCAGGGGCACAGGTTGGTAGGGTGAAAGGAGACACATGGTCAGCAGGGTCTGGTGGGGGGAAAAGGGGGCACAGGATAGGTAAGACAGGGGAAGGGGGCATAGGGTAGGAGGAAGGAGTGACCACATGGGGAAGCGGGTAGGGACAAAGGGGGGTGGCGGGCGCCAGGAGGGAGAGAAGGTACACAGTTCCAGCGGCCCGCAGGGTGGGGGGGCACGGAGTAGGTAACACGGGAGAAGGGGGCATGGGGTTAGGGGGGAAGGGGGCACGAGGTAGGAGGAAGGAGTGACCACATGGGGAAGCGGGTAGGGAGAAAAGGGGATGCCAGGCGCCAGGAGGGAGAGGAGGTAAACAGTTCCAGCGGCCCGCAGGGTGGGCCCCGAGGGTCCATGGATCCACAGGTGTAGGAAGGGCCCGCTGCGGACACAAGGCAAAAGAACAAGCCTGCGCACCGCACCAGGTGGGTCCCGCAGGGGGTCAGGGTTCCGCAGACGAAGTCGCAGGCAAAGGCTAGTATAAGTATAAGAAAGAAGTTACTGATAGAATTACGGTATATCCTTGTACATAGGGAGCAGTATTATAGTAGTTATATTCTTGTATATAGGAGCTTGTATATAGGAGCAGTATTATAGTAGTTATATTCTTGTACATAGGAGTAGTATTATAATAGTTATATTCCTGTACATAGGGGCAGTATTATAGTAGGTATATTCTTGTACATAGGAGTAGTATTATAGTAGTTATATTCCTGTACATAGGAGTATTATAATAGTTATATTCTTGTACATAGGGGCAGTATTATAGTAGTTATATTCTTGTACATAGGAGTAGTATTATAGTAGTTATACTGTAGTGTTGTACATAGGAGCAGTATTATAGTAGTTTTATTCTCATACATTGGGGGCAGTATTGTAGTTACAGAGTCATGCTATATCTATGAATCTCTGACTGTCTTTATAGTGTTACATCATAGAAAGCGGATTACATAATACTCCCTCTCCGTTACGACACGTCCTCTTTTCATAGACCATTTATTAAATATTACAAAATATAGGTTAATGTACAATTCTTACTGCAATCCTTTTGTTTTGTCAGCTTTTAGTCACAGGCTTTGGGGCAGAAAGTAATTATCCTGGAACGTATAAACAGGACATTGCATGCAGGATCCAGGAGTCAGGCAATCTCATTAGCCGCTCATAGGGTCTCCCTGCATGGCCTTGAATTTAAAGGGACACTATTCCCGTAGTCCGCCTGCTGTACGTGCGCTCCGTGCTTGTATGCAGTCCATTACCACCTGTTATTAACCATATCAGGGTAAGACTATAAAACCCTTAGCGCATATAAGGCAGGATTTACCAATGCGCTGTACTGTGCAGTCTGGGCTTGTCATCCCTGCAGGACGTGACTGACGCGGCTTCATCCTATTAACTTTACTTTCTAATAATATAATTTAAAAAAAGTGGCTGCGATGGAAACTGGGACAAATGTTATTTAACCTATAGCCTGGAGTAACCCAGCCGAGAGCTGCAGACCGGGGCCAGTATCCTACAAGGGAGGGGATGTCACAGGAGATCACCGCTTATCTGCAGTCAGTATGGTGTGCAGAGTGCAATATGCTTACATTGCTGCATGCTGAGGCAACTACAAGATTACACCAGATACCGCCACGAGCTGAGTTGGATGTATGGGCTCCTAGGACAATCTACAGGGGTATAAGATCAACAACATCATCTGTGTCCAGGTCAACCACCCAAACCAAAATCAAACAAAAAAACCCTTAAAAACGGTCCCAGAGACCCAAAAAAAAAACAAGCACTTTCCTAACCATGACTTTTTGCCACCCACCGTTATACCTCCCAAGCTCTGGATCAACATTTGTGGACAACCTCTTCCTTTTCCGAAGTAGTGGAATTATCCTAAAAGCAGGACTAGTGCCAAACCGCAACAGTGCCACAACCTCAACAGCACCTGACCTCAATAGCGCCACAACTGCACCCCAACTTCAACAGCGCCACATCCTCAACAGCGCCAGAACCGCACACCAACCTCAACAGCGCCACAGCCTCAACAGTGCCATAACCGCACACCAACCTCAACAGCGCCACATCCTCAACAGTGCCATAACCGCACACCAACCTCAACAGCACCACAGCCTCAACAGCACCAGAACTGTACACCAACCTCAACAGCGCCACAGCCTCAACCGCACACCAACCTCAACAGCGCCACAGCCTCAACAGTGCCAGAACCGCACACCAGCCTCAACAGCGCCACAGCCTCAATAGTGCCCAACCTCAACAGCACCACAACCGCACTCCAATCTGAACAGTGCCACAACCTCAACAGCGCCTAAACCTCAACAGTGCCACAACCGCACACCAACCTCAACAGCGCCACAGCCTTAATAGTGCCCAACCTCAACAGCGCCACAACCACACTCCAATCTGAACAGTGCCACAACCTCAACAGTCCCTAACTTCAACATCGCCACAACCTCAACATCACCACAATCTCAACAGTGACACAACCGCACCCCAACCTTAACAGTGTCCTTGACAGTGGTAAGGAATGCACACATATACATACATATAGAATCTCTATCTACTTTTATCAGTAGGTGGAGCTGCCCTTTAAATCTGCCTTTGTATCAGTGATTTGACACACAGCCAAAGCATGTAAAGCAGTTGTAATGAATACCGCAGACTAAGACAAAACTGCAGGAAATGACATTCCACACCTGATAGACCCACATGTCTCCTCAGAGTCTTGTCAAGGTCAAGTTTGTGGAATTTGTAAATTTTGTTTCTTGCGTGTAAAAAAAAAAAAAAAAGGGTAACAGAATCTGAATAATCACAAAGAAATCCCTGACGCTCGTCATTCCTCATCACCACCATTGGTATGGCCGGCTTTCATAGAGAGGACTACTGAGAACGTTTACTCCAGGCGGTGGAGAATCTATGCTCGGAGAGTTGGCAAGATGCTAACAATGTTCGAGTACTACAGGAAACCTCTCTGATTTATTGTGTGGCCTTCGCGTGATCTGTCCCCAAGGGAAGTCCTGACAACTGTTGTAACTCATGGACACCGCACCTCTACCGAGACAGGGTATGAAGACACAATGTTGTCCAAAACCTGATAAGACTTCTCCTCACAAGACAGGAAATAAAATATCACCACCCGCAATACCAGATCCCAGCAAGAGAACAGAACTTGTCCGAAACATCCCATAGGTCAAGGAGGAGAAGGTACACAGGCCAATCACCTAGGAAAGTATGGTGAGATATGGAGAACTGGTAACCAAAAGTGGTGTTCATGATACATTAGGACATAGGTTTCATCCATTGGATCACGCCCTAGGTGAGATATTCCAACGGCATTTATAATAACTTTGAAGTTTCACCTTAGAAGGACAAGTCTGATGTTTTACCTCAGAAGAACATCTATTAAGGTTTGCCTTAGGAGGACAAGATTGAAGTCCTACATCAGAAGTTTAAGGTTTTAGGTTTGAAGGCCAAGTTTGAGGTTTGACCTCAGAAGGACAAGTTTGGTATTTCTTCTTAGATGGACAGGTTTGAAGTTTTACCTCAGAGGGACATCTTTGAGGTTTTACCTCAGAAGGACATTTATGGTTTTATTTTTGGAGGACAAGTTTGATGTTTTGACTTAGAAGACAAGTTTGAGGTTCTACTTTAGAAGGACAAGTTCAATGTTTTAGCGTAGAAGGATCGGTTTGAGATTGTACTTTAGTATGGTAACTTTGAGGTTTTACCATAGTAGGACAAGGTTGGGGGTTCAATGGGATTATGCCCATGTTGCAAAAGCTTTCCCACCCCTTCACATTTATGGTGGTCAGAAGGTCCTCATCCACTAATGCATGGCCAACTGTACGGCAATAGGAACATGACTACCTCTAGGTTGACGACGACCCCGTTCATCCTCACTCCTTCCATCGGACTTACCTGTTGCATCTTTTCCAGATCAAGGCTGGGTCTGCTGTGTTTCTCTCCGTAACCTTGTCTGTGTCTTTTACATGGCATTCCTTGGTCAAAAGTGGACCCCATACTGGTGAAAATAAGAGGCCGGGAGTTTGGGTTCCGATTTAGGGGCTGTAGTCTCTTTGGAGGGGAGGCACTAAACAGGACGGGACTGGAACTTCCACGCAATCCGTCGGCCTGCTCAACAGGCCTGAACGACATGGCGCACAAGTGTTTGACCTCCTCGTCACTGGACGACGTGTTGTCGCTATGGCAGCTCAATCGGCTGACCTGAGACCACTTGCGTTTTTCCGCGGCAAATTCCCTACTGATCCTTTCGAGCTCCTCTTCCGAGCTGTGCCGGTCCAGGCCGGGGTGGAAGATGGATCTCACTTTACAGCACTGGTTGCCTTGGTTCTGCAACTGGTTGGTGGCCAACGGGGTCAGGATACAATTTCGTCTTCTCTCTGTAGGGAACGTACAAGACACAAGATTGGACAAGTCCCTTACTGCAACCATCCCCGACCCAAACAGCTTTAGTCTGTTCTCGCTCAATGCATCACTCTCAACCAGAGAAATTCTCAATAAAGGGGTCGTCTCAGCCTGACAACTCATGTCTGTATACCCTAGTAGGACATCTGGGTGTCAAAGAATGGAATCAGCCATTTTCTTCAAACAGCGCCACCTCTGTCCACAGGCTGTGTCTGGTATTACAGCCTCATTCTTCTGCACCCCAGACACAGCCCATGGATAACACTGTCTCTCTTTCTAGAAGAAAGCAGCCATATTTTTGGAGTCACACATCTACTATGTCCATGTGATCTACTAGGGCATGTGGGCATTTTAGAGGGGATTCCCTGCTCACAAGCGCCCCCTGTAAGCCTGGGCAGAGAGTACATGCGTCCAGTGCCCCGCCTATTCATTTCAATGGATGTCATGCCTCTGCAGAAATAACATGCACTTATATGTAGAAGCTATGGAGAGGGTACAGGCTAAGGTCCTCATACAGATAAGTTGGGGGGCACCTTAAAGAGGTGATAATGATGATCTATCCTTAAGACAGGTCCTCAGTACTAGAGATGAGCGAGTACTGTTCAGATCAGCCGATCCGAACAGCACGCTCGCATAGAAATGAATGGACGTAGCCGGCACGTGGGGGGTTAAGCGGCCGGCCGCCGTCAAAGCAGAAGTACCAGGTGCATCCATTCATTTCTATGGAGCGTGCTGTTCGGATCGGCTGATCCGAACAGTACTCGCTCATCTCTACTCAGTACCAGATTGGTGGGGGTCTGGCATCCGGCATCCCCATGATCACCATGTTGTTTGGAGAGGCCGGAACGTTTAGATGAGAGCTGTGACCTCTCCACTGAATACCAGGCACAGCACCACACTATGTATAGTGGCTGTGCCCGGTACTGCAGCTCAGCTCCACACAGGCCCTCTGAATATTTTGACATCACAGGTCATCTTCAGCCTCTAACCTTTGTCAATCTGTGCAAGTTCCTGATTTTCTCCTTCAGAATCGTCGCTGTCGTCCTCATCGCTTGGTGGGTACGAAATCTGCAAGAGAAGGGAGAGACGTATAACTATACAGAGCCAAATATACCAACTGTACCAAATCCTCAGCTGTGATAAGAAACAGGCCTGGTTGTCAGCCGCAGGATGTAAACAACAACTGACATCAAGCAGAGATTTTTACATGAGGCCTGGAAACCGTCAGCAAGAGGGCTGTTGACGGATCTTTCAATGTGTCTTATATTATCACAAAAGAATCACTATAATGCTTACATGTGGACACATAAAGAGGAGGTAAACATTAAGAACAAGCAGCCAGCCTGCTTACTGATTGTTTCCCGTCAATGTTAGATTTTTCAACACTGCAGAGCTAAAACTGTAATGAAACCGTATTATATAGAGGTTGGATATTAGGTTTGAGGGCTAGGAAGCCAATTTAAGTCAAAGGTGGAAAGTCTGGAAACTGTCAGCATGCAGGCATTTAACGGATCTCAGTCATTTTAACTGTAACATGCAATGTGGACACCAAAAATGTACATTGTGTAAAAGCAAGATAGATATTAAAGTACAAGGTCCATTAACAGCAGCCAGCCTGCTTACTGATGGTTTCCAATCAACGTCAAGAGATTTTTCACCACCGCAGGAAGATGTATCACATAGATGTTGGATTTAATGTTTGAGGATTATAGAGGTAATGTTAGTGAAAGCTGGAGCGCCCCTTTAAGGATAGTGATTGCCAACACAGAGGGTCTCGCGTGCCGGGGGTTTCGGCCGTGCTCTGCTCTGTTTTGTCGCTGCTGACAGATTTCCTAATTACTGAACCAGATTAATAGATTACTTATTGCGCTGAAGGTTCCTGGAAAGTTTTCTGACCCATAAAAAGCGCCATAAAGCTGGATTCTGGACGCGCGCCCCGCCACTCCTTCCAAAACTCGGAACAGCTGAACACAAGATCTGTGGTCTCCTAGATGGGGGGGATGGCGCGCCCCTCCAAAACAGAACCAGAGGCAACCGGATCCAGCAGCAGCAGAAGATGTGACAGTACATGGCGGCATTATTTATCATCACAGGCACCAATGCTATACAGTCATTATATAGGGACGTGTGGCTGGGAAAGCTGAGTGACAACCACTATGTTACCATTATAAACCCCACGTGGGTTTTCACTCAGCTTTTCTAGAATCAAATTGATCATGCTATTTAGTCATACATGCGATGGATGCAGCTCTGCCATTCAGGAATCTGGGAAAGCAGAGTTAAAATCATGACCCCACTTACAGCTCCAGTTTGGGTTTTCAATCAGCTTTCCTAAAGTCCTGATCAGAACTGACAACTTCATTGTTGATACAAACGACTCTGTGCAGAACTAATGCAGAATTTCCATGCAGGAGTCGAAGAAAGAAGAGTGGAAAATACTTTAGCCCTCATTATAGTTCTCTGTGTGGATTTCACCCAGCTTTCCATCACTCCTCAACAAATCTATCAAGTCATTCAGTAATCTCACCTCATGTCAGATATTCCATTCAGGAGTCTAGAAAAGCTGGGTGACCATCAGGATTTTCACTCAACTTTCAACAGACCTATCAAGATATTCAGTGATACAAACCCCTCTACAATAGTGCTACTGCAGATCGGCCATTCGGGGGTCTGGGAAAGCTGAGTGAAATCTGCTTATACCTCAATTATGGCTTCCAGATGGGTTTTCATCCAGCTTTCCTTGAGTCCTGAACAAATCTATGATGTTATGTACTGACAAGAAGGCAGACAAGTCAATATTACAGCAGATCTGCCATTCAGGTCCATGAGAAAGCTGAGTGACAACTATTAATGACCTCCAGTGGCAGTTACTACCAAGGTTTACACTCAGCTTTCCTAAACAGATTTATCAAGATATTCAGTGATACACAGCCCTCTACTCGAAGACTGTAGAACTGCCATTCAGGAGTCTGGGAAAGCTGAGTGACAACTACTTATACCCTAATTTCCACCAGCTTGCCTGGAGTCCTGAACAAGTGGGGGTTTAAGTAGGTATTACTGTAGGCCTGCCATTCAATAGTTGGGGAAAGCTGGGTGCTAACACTTGGCAGCCATATTGGTTATTAGAGACAGTGACCTGAATAAAACCGATGGTCCGGAGATCAGTCACCACACGTGTAGCGCACATTGCACGACGGTGTAAATGGTGGCCCCAGAAGTGGACGGTCACATCAAATCTGCGGTGTGTGAATACATCCCCAAAGTGCCAACTGTGCAGAACCCCCAGAAACACGGACCGCACCACATGAAGGGATCTTGTCAGAGATTTACAAACCTGGAACATCCGCCTCCATTTTCAGCATCCCCTAAATCTCAGGTATTAACCCTTTTAACCCCTTAGAGGAGCCAATAACAGGTTATAAAGATTCGGAGGACTTTCAGGGATTGGCAAAAGTTTTAGCGCCCTGAAACATGAAATCAAGGTAGGCCCCAGTTCCCTGACCACTATGTTAGGTGTGTCTATGCTGCCCCCTCCTCACATACATACCCCTACCCCCAGCTCTGGACCAGTCTGACCGGTCTGGAGTTAACATTTTGGCGGACGCGCCCGCTGACCCTTTCGCCTCATCCCAGGAGCTTATAAACAGGAAAACGGCTTCATAAGAAATTCAGAGCAGCCTCAGCCCCGGCCAAGAAACCCTCCGACTTTCCAGAACCGCTCCTAAAGATGCAGTTTTATTACAGATCTGGATTTTCTGTCGCCAAAATTCAACATGACCGAAAAACAATGGAGGAAATGTCGCAGCAAGGCCTTGCCAGGTACCCGGTGGCCGCACCTTGTACCGGTATGTCAGCCACAGGAGGGTGACAAGTGACTGCGCTGCTCCTTCCTCGAGGTAAAGACATGCTGAGAGTTGTAGTTCTACAAGAAGTGGAAAAGCTGAGGCCTGACAGCGCCGGGATCAGCTGTGTACCTGGAACGAGGCCAGCGATCAGCGCACACAGCAAAGGATCCGGAACGGGACAGAGACTACTACCCCCATCATATCATGTACAGGAAGGAGAATGGGGAGGATCACATAGCACAGCAACACCAAATTAGCACAGACACAGGAGCCACAGGGTTAAAGGGGATGTCTAGTTTACAAGGAAATTAAAACCTGCTGCCTAAAATGTCTCACAGCTGAAGGGCCGTTACAATTGTATCCAGTGCAGATGAGAAGCTGAGCAGCCTGCACTCCGCACTGATACATTGTAACAAACCACCAGGACAGAAGAGAATGTGTATATAATATACACAGCAGATCCATGCACTCCGAGCAAGACCATACACGGAGGCCAGAAAGTCACAGAACACGCCATGTGATCACTACATGTGTCACGGGAATTACATGAGCAAGACCCAGATCTGTGCAGAAAGCTGAAAATCCAGAATAATGTCACAGAAATAGCACAAGAGAAGTATGGCACAATACACACAGGGACAAAGAGGAGAGAGACAAGGAAAATATACTATAGTCAAAAAGTCACCGACTATAGGCAGTATTATAGTAGTTATATTCCTGTACATAGGAGCAGTATTATAGTAGTTATATTCTTGTACATAGGAGCAGTATTATAGTAGTTATATTCTTGTACATAGGAGTAGTATTATAGTAGTTATATTCTTGTACATAGGAGTAGTATTATAGTAGTTATATTCTTGTACATAGGAGTAGTATTATAGTAGTTATATTCTTGTACATAGGAGCAGTATTATAGTAGTTATATTCTTGTACATAGGAGTAGTATTATAGTAGTTATATTCTTGTACATAGGAGTAGTATTATAGTAGTTATATTCTTGTACATAGGAGCAGTATTATAGTAGTTATATTCTTGTACATAGGAGCAGTATTATAGTAGTTATATTCTTGGAAGTATAATCTTGTCAAACCGAAGGTTCGATATAAGGGTCCGCGACTCACAGCTTGTAAAAACTTTTCTTTTTATTTCATCCTTTTAAAATTTCTGTTTGCCACCATAGGCTGAAGTATACATTTAAACACAAAAAAACATAGTGTAGACAAGGTAGACACTGGACATGGTGAGTTAAAAACCGCTAGAAAACTGACGCGTTTCGGGACTATTGAGGCGTCCCTTACTCATAGTGAAACTAGCCTCTTGTACATAGGAGCAGTATTATAGTAGTAATATTCTCATACATAGGAGTAGTATTATAGTAGTTATATTCTTGTACATAGGAGCAGTATTATAGTAGTTATATTCTTGTACATAGGAGCAGTATTATAGTAGTTATATTCTTGTACATAGGAGTAGTATTATAGTAGTTATATTCTTGTACATAGGAGGTAGTATTATAGTAGTTATATTCCTGTACATAGGAGCAGTATTATAGTAGTTATATTCCTGTACATAGGAGCAGTATTATAGTAGTTATATTCTTGTACATAGGAGCAGTATTATAGTAGTTATATTCTTGTACATAGGAGTAGTATTATAGTAGTTATATTCTTGTATATAGGAGCAGTATTATAGTAGTTATATTCTTGTACATAGGAGTAGTATTATAGTAGTTATATTCTTGTATATAGGGGGCAGTATTATAGTAGTTATATTCTTGTATATAGGGGGCAGTATTATAGCAGTTATATCCAGTTTTATAGTAGACAGCCTATGAGTGATCAGCTGATATTTCCTCTGACAGTCTTCCGCTACCACTGGATTCATCTTTTTGCATTCCTGGCTGCCTAGTTATTGAGGAAAGTTCTTGCACTGGTCACGTTGCCAGTTGGCTATGGCAGGATACTTTGTCATTGCGTACATTGGGTGTTTCCATTACTCGCTGCATACATCAGAAATGTGACAAGTTTTGTGGTCAATATGTAAATCATCAAAAAGCAAAAATCTGCAAACCCATGAAGTGATTCGGTTTAACCACAAACATGTGCTTCACGTTAGGAATCTTCAAGAGTCTCATAATCTGCACGTCCACATCTGTAGAGTGACAAGAATGATTATCAGAGGGACGGTTCCTCTTTTCTCTATCAGATTATGTTTCAGGGGGATGGAATTTCCGGGGCCACAGTATTACAGCAGATAATACACATGCCGAGGCTCCCGCATATACAACACATCATGTTACCCTATATTATATTATATTATATTATATAGAGATGAGAGATGTGCACCCAGTACATCCCACTAGCAGAATAGTGAGCGCAGCTCCCTGGAATATAATACAGGAGGTAACTCAGGATCAGTACAGGATAAGTAATGTATGTACACAGTGACTGTACCAGCAGAATAGTGAGCACAGCTCTGGAGTATAATACAGGATATATCTCGGGATCAGTACAGGATAAGGGCTCGTTCACATCTGCGTCGTCGGTCCTTATTGCAGGTTTCCGTTTCCTGCATAAAACAGATGCAGGAGACGGAAGCCTGCAGGAGACTTTCTCACCCATTCATTTGAATGGGTGAGAAAGCTGTCCGGCCGTGCGCGGCAGTGAGCGTTTTGCGCTCTCCGCCGCGAAACCGGGTTTTATAATCCGGACACAGAGTCGGACATGCAGTACTCTTGTGTCCGGATAAAAAAATCCGGTTTCGCGGCGGAGAGCCTAAAACGCTCACCGCCGCGCACGGCCGGACCCGATCTATGGTTTCCGTCTTCTGCCATGCAGAAGACGGAAACCATTGTACGGAGACCCCAGACGCAGGTGTGAACCCAGCGTAAGTAATGTAATGTATGTACACAGTGATTGTACCAGCAGAATAGTGATTGCAGCTCTGGAGTATAACACAGGATGTAACTCAGGATCAGTACAGGATCAGTAATGTAATGTACACAGTGACTGCACCAGCAGAATAGTGAGTGCAGCTCTGGAGTATAATACAGGATAAGTAATGTAATGTATGTACACAGTGACTATACCAGCAGAATAGTGAGTGCAGCTCTGGAGTATAATACAGGATGTAACTCAGGATCAGTACAGGATAAGTAATGTAATGTATGTACACAGTGACTATACCAGCAGAATAGTGAGCGCAGCTCTGTAGTATAATACAGGATGTAACTGAGGATCAGTACAGGATAAGTAATGTAATGTATGTACACAGTGACTGCACCAGCAGAATAGTGAGTACAGCTCTGGAGTATAATACAGGATGTAACTCAGGATCAGTACAGGATAAGTAATGTAATGTATGTACACAGTGACTGTACCAGCAGAATAGTGAGCGCAGCTCTGCAGTATAATACAGGATGTAACAAGATCAGTACAGGATAAGTAATGTAATGTATGTACACAGTGACAGCACCAGCAGAATAGTGAGTGCAGCTCTGGAGTATAATACAGGATGTAACTCAGTGTAACATGATGATCAAAGAGCATTTTTTTGAGATCCATCATGTTGTAAAATACAGTATATTGTTAGTCATTCTCCAGTTAAGAATATGTTATTAATCAGATTTACCTAATGGAATAAAAAACATTTAGGTGTAAAAATTCTATAAAGTTCCCGAATCTGAATATTGGGGGTGATGATCGTACAGGAAACCAAGTAACCATTGCCAGATGAGCAACGAACAGAATGACAGCTCAATGGAAACAGTCAATAAGGTCAGGCTCCATGTTGTGAAAACCTGCAGAGTGGATGGGATTCTGGCTAATCCCCTCCACACATTGCAGAAAAAAAAATCTGCAGCGGAAAAGTTGCAATTTCAAAAACGGTTTTGCAAATCGCAGCAAGTCAATTGTACCTATGGAAATGCTGGCTGTTTCCATATAGGTGTAAACGAGGAAAAAAATCTGCAGAGGAAAACACTGCAAGCTTTCTGTGAAAAATGCTACTGAAAAAAAACGCAATTCGCAATTCCATCATGATCTTTTCCAGCGATTCGTTAATGGGGGTCTTAAGCCTTAATTTGTTTTTCTTTAGTAATCAGCTTTTCCTTTAGGTGGCGCTCTGCATCTACTGACTATCATACAGTATATACAGGGTGGATTCCGCTGCCTTCACCTTGGGTTACACTTATCAGTTTCTATATGACGAGTAGTGTTAATATGTAACGCGGTTTACAGTGAATACGTGTTTTCTCATTACAGTAGATCAGCTGACAAAACTGTGAACCGAGCTGCAAAACTTGTAGTACCAGGTTCACACAAGGACTAAGAAATAACACCGGCATACATCTATGTCCTGAAGTCACTCACGTAATACCGTCATATGAAGGGCTGATAAACAACACCAACATACATCCATGTCCTGAAGTCACTGATGTAATACCGTCATATACCAGCATAAATCCATGTCCTGAACACACTCGTATAATACCGTCATATAAAGTACTGATAAACAACACCAACATACATCCATGTACTAAAGTTACTTGTATAATACCGTCATATACCGGCAAGCATCTATGTCCTGAGGCCACTCGTATAATAAGGTCATATAAAGGGCTGATAAATAACGCCAACATACATCTATGTCCTGAAGTCATTCGTATAATACCGTCATATGAAGGGCTGATAAACATCATCAGCATACATCCATGTCCTGAAGTCACTCATGTGATACCATCATATAAAGGGCTAATAAACAACACCAACATACATCTATGTCCTGAAGTCATAGAAAGGGCTGATAAACATCACCAACATACAGCTATGTCCTGAAGTCACTCATATAATACCGTCATATAAAGGGCTGATAAATATCACCAGAATACACCTATGTCCTGACCTTGTATATACAATTCCACCATATAAAGGACTGATAAACATTAACAGCATACATCCATGTCCTCATCTTGTCTGTGTAATACCGTCATATAACCTGCATACTGAAGTCCCAGACAAATAAAGTAACATCTCTTTGTATTGTATCTTTATTATTCTATTTTGTCACACAACTTGCTGACAGTTTCCACTATTTCATATTACCTTATGGGAGTTTGCTCTGTAGTTGGATGCAGTGTACTACTCTCTGTTATCAGCCACATCAGGTGTGGTCTCCATGATGCCGGTTATCACCCGCTCCTATATAAAGCTGCTGTAGTGTTATAAGCTCAGCTTCATGGCCCCTTTAAGACCAGGCGGCAGCCCACAGTGAACAATGCTCTCTATTCACATGGACAGCACTTGGCTGAGAAATTTCCCGTGTAAATCCAGATTATTGGCACATACGATGAAGCACCTGGACCTGCTGGACGGCCCTGGCAGCCGGGGAGGTAGGATCAATGGAAAGGGGGTTCACAAAGAACCGAAATCTGGAGTCGCCCCATAGTAATTATTTATGTGTGTCAGTAGTAGAACTGTCAGTCTTGGCTGTCAGAGAGAGGAAGACTGTGACCGGGGCCTCCTGGATGCAGATTTAGGAAGGATTGGAGAAGAGGGAGGAGTACCCAGCTTTCCCAGGCTCTAGAGACTACAATCTGGCCATTTATATAGTAATATGGAAGAAGTGACAACATAGATTGCTTTTCCAGAAGTGCGGGAAAGTTGGGTGGCATCCCATGAAATCTTTAGCCCTAGTATCTGTCACCCAGCTTTTCCAGATACACTTTATTTGAGGATCCTTGGAAGTATCCATGAGCGTGTGGTAAAACAGACAGCAGGATTTTTAGATTCCCTCAAATACACCAATTATCTCAATGTATCAGACTCTGCGCTCCTCATTAAAAGGGACCTTTCACTCCCTTTGCCAAATCAATCTGTTCAATAGGCGCCGCTTCAGTGATTCCAGCACAGTTTAAATTTTTTCTCTAGCCCTTACGGTTCCTGAACAATCAGTGCAGTTAGCTGGAGCACCCAATATACTAATTAGGCTTTACTGTAGTGGGCGGTACTAGGCTGCAGCAGAGTCTGGGACACGCCCACCCGACAGAGGGCACAAATAGTATATTGCAAGCTGGAATAAACAGCAATGGTTTCTCAGGAACGGTGGGGGCTAGAGGAAAAATTCCAACTGTGCCAGAATCAGTGAGGTGTCGCCTATTAGACGATGCAAAATGGTGGAGGTGGTAAAAGGTCCACTTAAAGGATCAGCTGAGTATTTAAGCTAAATGAGTTACAAATTCCTTGAGGGATCTGACTAGGCCTTCACGATATCTGGCTTCAGTGAGGGTCTGGTCTCAGGGCATGGGCTTGACAACACTGATCATGGTGGATTAAGAATGTGCCAGAATATAGAACTGGAGATGGCACTGCAGCTAACAAAAACAAGGGCGGAGGTATGGACAATAATGTCTTACCCAAAGATGCAACCACAAGTCAGTTGACATACACATTTCATACGGTCCCATAAATGCAAAGATCATCAATGCTCCCCTCATTCCAGACAGCAGATGACAATGGGAATATGACCACCCAACGAGTCGCCACTATGAGACATTGAAGGAAATTAAGGGTTATCTGTGATGATTTTGAAAACCCAACCCTTTATTTCTCAGGGGACATAAGAAGCCAACCACCAACTTGTGTCTACGAAATGTGTGTGGCCACCTTTGTAGAAGCAGCACCAAGAACTTTCAGGGACTCTACCAAAAAGTATGGGAACCAATGGACTTTCAAGAGCTATGACCACCTTCAGCCAAAACTAATAATTTACACCATACACATGACGGCAAAGTTGTCCAAACCAACAATGGTGGTGGTATATGGAGGTCTCCAAATCTTTGCGACAACTGATATTTAGTCAGATGTGACAAATTTTATCTCGCCAAGCCTTTGGTTCCGAGAGGAGATAAACCACCGACCATCACCCCATGTCTATCTAATGTGTACGGCCACCCTTATAGAATAAGAATCGAGACCATCCATGGACTCCACCAAGAACATTAATTCAGGAAATCCAAGGTCTTCGAAACTTATTGACCATCTTTCCCCTCCAACCAGTATCTTCATGTCATGATATGGCCAAAAGACACATTCCGGTGGTGACCCTATTAATGTCGACAGGGTGGACAACTATGGGAATGATGGCCGCCCATCTCCTCTGAAGAATGATGTTGGGGAAAGAAGGGATTGGAATTTCAACACCCAAGTGATAAGTCACCAGGTGACAGCAGAAAACCCTCTCCAAAATGACCAGATGTGCACGGTGGGGTCAAAGAGGAATAACTTTCTTTAAGGAACCTACTGAAGATGTATGGACACCATGAGACTCCATATTCCATTTTACCATAGATGATGATGTTTTTTTGTTTTTTTTTAATGAGGTGCTATAGAGAGCGCTCTGAAACGTGATGATACTATAAGCGTTTCCTCCAGCAGCTGGAATACAACACATCCAAGGATGCCAAGTGGCACTGAAGTGTCCGCCAGTCACGACACGCAGCTCGCGGCCAAGACTGGAGAGAAACTCTGGAAATATACTCCATGTAACCGGTCATTAATGGTTCATTGACGACACTACCCAAACTGCCCCTCCTGTGTACACAGCAACGGGGGTAAATCCTTAAATAACGCTCATACAGAAGGTCTCCCATTCACCTAGGGTCAAATGTCTGCTAACATGACAAGGGCCGGACGGAATATCAGACCAAATCCTGTGAGTCGTCTTACACGGATGTCCGCAGACTAACAAAGTGTCTACTGCGGTGAGAAGGCTCTGGCCTAAAAACTGAATAATTAGATCTGCAAGAGGGATGGAAAGTTCAGCTCCACGTTGTAGGAGAAGAGCGGGCGTAAGGGATTAGTACTGGCACACAGCGCAGGAAGAGGGTTGTGGGTAGAGCACAGCATCAAAGGTTTCCTCTGACGGAAACGTAAAATGAGCAGAACTAAGGCAGTATTATAGGAGAGCAAAAGATGTATGGAAATGCAGCGTACTGGTAACTAGGGGGCAGTATTATAGTAGTGATATGGTAGTATTATAGTAGTTATATTCTTGTACATAGGAGTAGTATTATAGTAGTTATATTCTTGTACATAGGAGTAGTATTATAGTAGTTATATTCTTGTACATAGGAGGTAGTATTATAGTAGTTATATTTTTGTACATAGGAGCAGTATTATAGTAGTTATATTCTTGTACATAGGAGGTAGTATTATAGTAGTTATATTTTTGTACATAGGAGCAGTATTATAGTAGTTATATTCTTGTACATAGGAGTAGTATTATAGTAGCTATATTCTTGTACATAGGAGCAGTATTATAGTAGTTATAATCTTGTACATAGGAGCAGTATTATAGCAGTTATATTCTTGTACATAGAAGCAGTATTATAGTAGTTATATTCTTGTACATAGGAGTAGTATTATAATAGTTATATTCTTGTACATAGGAGCAGTATTATAGCAGTTATATCCTTGTAGATATTTTTATGTGGCGTTGTCTTCTATCAGGTAAGTCCCCATAATATTACATTTCTTACAGGCCCTAGATGTGATCAGAGAGATATGACAGTATTACATAATATAATCATAAAATCTCCGTCGTGATGTTTTGTGATGACATTTTCAGTCTTTTTAGTTTTGCAGATATAAACACATAAAGTTTATTGTACTTTTGTCTAGTTAAATACTCGGTCACACTGTACCTGGAACTCCTCACTTTTCCTCCAGTATTCTGGTCGGGTCTGGATTGGCAACTGAATGGTATATTCAGCGCAGGCCGCACAGAGTCCCGGAGGGCAATGAGTAACCCTGGTGGGCAAGGTGGAGAGAGTGGGAGGCCTAGAGGGCACCCCAAAACTGTCAGAAGAACCTGACAACTCTGAAACAGGTAAAAGGCCCCAAAAGTATTCTAAAAATGAGCAGAAGGCCAAGAGGACACCCTACTGCGGCCAGAAGGTCCAGGGGAAACTTTGAAGTGAGTAGAAGGCCCAGGGGGCTCCCAAAAGGCCTAGAGGGACCTAATAATCAGCAGAAGGTCCAAAAGGAAGCCTAAAGTGAGTAGAAGGATTACAGGGGACTCTGAAGCAAGTAGAAAGCCCAGGGTATACAAAAAGCAGGCAGAGGGTACCAAAATGAGCAGAGGCCGCAAGGGCACAGTCTTAGTGTGGAAGAAAGCAACTATAACTGCACAACAGCACCCCATCTGTCCACAGGCTGTGTCTAGTATTGCTGTAGCTTGGCTGCTTTGAAGTGAATTGGGCTGAGTTGCAATCCCTGACACAACCTGCTGACAGGTATGGCGCTATTGTTAGATGTCAGCCATGAAATCCTAAGCCTGAAAACCCCTTTAACAGAGCAGACAATGGAGGCACTAGGACAATGTAGATGGGATTTGTTGTGGAGGGGGTGGCTCGTGGTTAACCCTTCCATGTCCGCTCTCTGGTGTCTCCGACCCAATCGTTCTCAGGTTCGTCTTTATCCGTTGCGGCGCACACAGGGCTTTTTGTGACAGATCTGATAATAGTGCAGACAACGCTTATAAACCGCCATCCCGCACCCCCCAATCCCTTATTTCCTGAGAGACTGCACTCCATAAACAGCCCATCAGAATGAATCGGGTCACATCCTGAGGTCAGGAGGATCATGGGAAATTACAGAGAAGTTCATGACTGTCCCTTTAACACCTCATGCGCCAGACTTGGCGGGGAACGTGACACAAATATCCAAGGCTTCATATTATGACTTAATATTACACAATATTGCAATAGGAATTGGAGTGACATCACATGCCTTGTGCTCTACTCACATCCAAAGCTACATTCAAATGTTGCTGGTTTCCCTGTGGGTAGATTATCATTGGCAGAGCTAAGGTGTTAGGTCGCAGTGACGCAAAGGTCATTTGCTAGGATCATATGGCAGCTCCTTAAAGGGCCAGTCCAGTCTTACCTGCAACCATATTACATTTGTCTCCAGTCTAGACAATGCTCTGAGTGACTGTGTGTCAGTCTTCACTGCAGTTATGGAATTCTGCTCATGAGCTCGGAAACTTGTGCAGTATTTAATGGGAGGTCTTATCCAGGTTATAGGTCCTCATTCCAGATGATAACACTTCCTGTCAGAGATGTAACGAAGCGCACCATATGCCAAAGGACCCCTCCCCAATACCATGTGCAATTTCTTAGAAGTAACTTCAGCATTTGCGCCTCCTTTAGACCGTTCCCATACTTTGTCCCTTTAGTGTTGTCATAGGGATATAGTAAAAGGTGCCAGTTATTTGGACAAATTCGTTGCATTGTAGGCATTGTTCTTGGACTTGGCGTGATGATGTCATAGTGCTGCCAAGGGGTTGTGGCCAAGGGATCTGTGAGCGAAGACGGGTCAGAGGGCACTGCCCGACCCAATGGTATCTGAAGACCAGTCTCATAGGCGGTGGAGGACGTAAAGTCCCTATGAGACTGCCAGAGCAAAGGACAGGAAGTTTTGTCATAGGGGCGCAGGCGTTAGACATGACTCTTTTGACTGAGGTTAGCTTTACAATCACCTTCGGTAGTTCCTGGTACAAATTAACATGTATGCTACTACCTGCGGATATTCATGATGTAAATCCGGGGCCCCTCATCTCCTCGCGGACATCACCTGGCAGCCGCGATCTAGTTTCAGCTCTAATCCCACGACCTTGGATAAACCGTATTTATCTCTCGCTGCCTCCTGGTATACATTGTGCCGACTTACGTAAAGTCACCTGTCACAGCCAATAATAGCTCAGCATATATATACCGCCAGGCCAGGAGACGTCTGTGGGGGTCATTCACTAGCCAAGTCCGAAAATAAGACTCGTCATGACTTTAACACCAATGACAAAGGATCAAAAGATCAATTAATATTCTTAAAGGAGAAGTACACCTCCATATATGACAACTGTTGCGGTTTTCTCCTCCACTCACATCAAAAGCTGGAAACAGAATTCAATTGATTTCCTACAGCTAGGGGGCAGCACCTTTGTAGCGTTCAGATGTCATTCATTTCCTTTCAGATCTCATCCCATTCTTGCTCTTCTAGATTGACTACATGAAAATCACATGACCTGCTCTGCAGGGAGCGTCACCAGATCTCACCAGCCCTGCAGATAGATGTGCTGGTTCTGGTGACACTAACCTATCTATCTGCAGGGCTGAGGTGATATGCTGGTTCTGGTGACACTAACCTATCTATCTGCAGGGCTGGGGTGATATGCTGGGTCTGGTGACACTAACCTATCTATCTGCAGTGCTGAGGTGATATGCTGGTTCTGGTGACACTAACCTATCTATCTGCAGTGCTGAGGTGATATGCTGGTTCTGGTGACACTAACCTATCTATCTGCAGGACTGGGGTGATATGCTGGTTCTGGTGACAGTAACCTATCTATCTGCAGGGCTGGGGTAAAATGCTGGGGTCTGGTGTCGTTATCTTTAATTAAAGGACTTTTACTGGTTTAGCAATGGCTGCTTTCTTCAAAAAACAGTGCCACGCCTGTCCACAGGTTGTATGTGGTATTGCAGCTCAGTACCATTTCCATCTAAAGAGCTAAGGACTATTCATTTCAGCAGAGCAGAGCTGCACATTTAAGGCCCAGTGCCTGCAGTTCCTCTTCACCACTATCCCTAAGACAACACTTCCTGTTCTGTACTTTCAAGATGATAATATATAGAACTAAATAACCATCTGCGGTAATGCTTACCTCCAATACAAGCTCATACAGGGGTGTTCAGTGTGTGGGGGATTTGGACTAAGACTAGGATGAAAGACATTTCACAACCTCCACCTCTTTTCATCCTCTATTAGTCTCTTCTCCACAGATTCTGGCACAGTTGGATTTCTTTTTTCTAGCCCCCACCATTCCTGAGCTATCAGTGCTTTTAGTTTTGGTGTCTGATGTGTTAATTAGATTCCCTCATGATCAGTGGGTGGTGTCAGGGGCGTGACTCAGAGCTCTGACATTGTCTGCCTCTGATTGGTGCACAGAGCAATGTCCCCCTTTCCTGCTTGACACCACCCACTGGTCATTAGGGAGTCTAGTTAGCACACAATGATAGAACTGCTTCTATTATTGTGCACTAAAAGGGGATCATGTAACATGGCAGTTCTTCAAAAAAAAAAAGTCACATACAGACCCTGAGGGGTGTGAGGTGTGATGTAACATGCCAGCAGAGCACAGGACAGGAAGTGTTATCTTAGGGCTGCAGGGACAAGGCCTAAATGTCAAGCACTAATGATGTAATATATGCTACTAGCATTTTTATCTCAAAGAAGCCAACCCCACCCTCAGCCCCTTAACTTGTGAGTCAGCAATAGTCTACACAAGCCACAGTTACTGGTTACCAGTGTGAACAGGTCCTTAGTCCGGTCTCTTGTAACTTTACACCCTACCTGAAGAGAAGAGGCCTGTACAATTCCACTTTAGGGAAACAGTATATGCTGGGCCCCATAGGTGGTGGACCATGGTGTGAATTTGACCTAGGGGCACCAGCTGTCTGGACCCCACAGGCTTGCTAGCACAGATAAGATGGAGGTGGCCGGTCAGCGACTACTGGTACACAAGGCCCTGCCAGTGACAACCACCTGGAAGCTGCAGCTAGAAAGTGAGGCGTTATGTGTTTGATCTGTGGCCAAAATTCATTTTCACATCTGGTCTGGGGTCTGTATTAGTTCAGAGGGTCTGGTCTGGGGTCTATTAGTTTAGGAGGTCTGGTCTGGAGACTATATTAACTTAGGGGTCTGATTTGGGGTCTGTATTAGTTTAAGAGATCAGGTTTGTGATCTCTATTAGTTTAGGCGGTCCAGTTTGGGGTCTGTATTAGCTCAGGAGGTCTGGGGGTCTGTATTAATTTAGGGGTCTGGTTTGCGTTCTGTATTAGTTTGAGGGTCTGGGGTCTGCAATAGTTTAAGAGGTCCAGTCTGGGGTCTGTATTAGTTTAGGTGGTTTGGAGGTCTGTATTAATTTAGGGATCTGGTTTGGGGTCTGCATTAGTTTAGGGGTCTGGTTTGGAGTCTGCATTAGTTTAGGGGTCTGCATTAGTTTAGGGGTCTGGTTTGGGGTCTGTATTAGTTTAGGAGTCTGGTCTGGGGTCTGTATTAGTTTAGGGGTCTGGTTTGGGGTCTGTATTAGTTTAGGGGTCTGGTTTGGGGTCTGTATTAGTTTAGGAGTCAAGTTTAGGGGTCTGCGTTAGTTTAGGGGTCTGTGTTAGTTTAGGAGTCTTGGCTCTGAATAGGTTAAGGGTCTGGTCTGGGGTCTGAATGAGTTCAGAGGGTCTTGTCTGAGGATTACATTAAGTTCTGGTTTGGTGTCTGGACATGTTCACGGTTGGTCTATGATGTTCACCCCTCCCCATACGGGTCTATATGTCCACTTCATAGCTGGCGGTATTATTTATTACACAGCAGCATTCAGGGTAGTTTTGTATAAGCAAACAGTGGCCATATGTTCAGGAAATCCTTGGAGCAGAGGTCACCGCTGTGTCCAGGCAGCTTTAAAGGGGCAGCGACACAAAAGCCTCCTGCAGCCGCTATCATTATATAAGAGACTTACAAGAGGAAGGAAAGTCATTTAAAGGGCCACACACCCTCCATAAAACACCAAGCACGTCAGCAGGGTAGGAACACTTTGAGGGCTACTAAGGAACTTCTGAGGCCTTATTTACAGACAGGAAGTTTAATGTGTAACCTAAAAATAACTCCCCAGTGCATGTGAATCATTTATGGCACCAACCCAGTCAGGTCACAAGATACAAGATGCAACATGGCAAGCGGGGCCCTGGTATTATACTGGGGCCCAGTAGCCACAACTACACAGACATAACACTGCACAGCGGAGGGTTTGCTTCACTTCAGTCTTTTCTAATCTACATGCAGTAGCACAAGTCTCTGTCCTGAAGGTTTGCTACAATGTGTCAGCGCAGTAAAATGTATCAGATTGTCGCTCATATACCTCAAGGAGGATTAGTTACTGCGTACAGGAGCGGGCAGGTATAGCCAATATAGACACAGGCGATGGGTGGGGCGTATACACATAGATGGGGGTGGAATTACATGGGTGTAGCTATAATCTGGAGATATTGTGACCTGCAGACATGTATATACCGCACTTATTGTACTAAGTGTATGTATATTTTATATATATATATATATATATATATATATATATATATATATCATGTATACTCATGCACTAGGTGCATGTGCCATATATGTGCCATATACTGTACCAAGTGTAGCTATACCATGCATACACTAGGTGTACATACTGCAATATATATATATCTACCTACCGTGTGTACACATGCACCACATGTATATATTCTATGCATACTCATGCACGCACTAAGAGAATATATACTGTGCTTACACACTCCGTATGTATATACAGTACCATATACAGTAAGTATAAATACCACACATCCTATAGACCATATACTATATAGATATTCCTTATTATGTTGCCATATAACTCGGACACAGAGACTACTCTGGCGGTCTTCTACTCTTACATATCACATCTACACCATCTCCATCCGGCATATCTGGCAGTCCGGCACGTCTGGCGGTCCGACACATTCAGCTCTTTGATTTCCTTTCCATTTCACTGATAACTTTTCCTTACCATGATCCCATTTCCAATAACAAAAGACGACCCCCCCCCCCCCCAACTTCTATACTTCCTATGAATCCAGCGCCCCCTGGTGTTGAATACCAGATTTAGCTTTAAAACTTCCTATTCTGTTTAATATAATTTTCCATCCTGTCCACTCTTCTGGTTCAGTCTGATCTTACCAGGGACCTGCTACATTGTCTACACCGCCTAGCACAAAGTAACAGAAGGAGCCGTCCTGATACTCAGGACACCTTAGACCAGCAGAACAGGTATGACTGTGGTTACAATGTGACTGGATCTGTCCTGTGCAGCAGCTGCAGAGCGTTACAGTGTGTCGAGGACTGAAAGAAGCATGAAAGCCTTGAAGGAGCCTAAACAGGCCTTACCAGCCCCCCTGGCATGTATACAGCTCCCCCTGCACAATAGGCCAGCACTGCATTGTATACTGGGGCTCTATAGAGCAGCCTGCAGCTTTGAGGAGGCTGGAGAGCTCTAGGAAGGCCTGAGACCTCTATACAGGCCCCTGAGGCCGTCTCCCAGCCCTTACCTACATTCTAATGCAATGTCCCCTGATCCAAACAAACAGCTAATAATAGCCCCAGAACTGGTAAAACCCAAGCCCATCCGTCCGAGACGCTGCAAGAAGCAAAAACAGCAAACAAAAAAAAGTTTCTGTACCTTGAGTTGATAGGGCTGGATCTCGCTCAAACTCTGGTTCCTCAGCTTCTTGGTTAAAACCTTCAGCATTGTACAAATCCGAAGGGTGAGGAAGGGGTTAAAGGCTCATTGAACACGCTCACGTTCGCTCGGTCACACACACTCTCCAAATCTGCTAACGAAAAAAAAATAAGAATTTTGCAAAAACTTATTTTTTTGTTTTTGTTTTAGGCACATAAGATTTAGATGCAAAAAAAAAAAAAAATATTCAAATTTTTTTTACTTTTCTAAAGAGAAAAAAAAGTTTTTGGAGCTGAAGTTTTTGGATTTTCTTTTGGTAAGCTGTGGGAGGAAGGTCTGGAGGAGCCGGGCCCCCTTTCTGGTCTAGGCTTCCCTGGCAGTGGTGTCCAGCTCTCCATAGCCCTGGCTCCCAGTCATGCTTCTGGATCACACTCACACAAACATTCACACTCATGCACACTCACACACTGCCTCTCTGTCTGTGACTCTGCCTTCTAGCAATGTGAAACTTGCAACAAACACAGAGCTCAGCGCAGGCCACGATTGGTTGGCAAAGGGAAACTGTGTCAATTTCAGGAGGCCGGCCCTTTATTTAAAGGGAAAGTGATAGCAGGCCGGGCCTGGGATCCTGCAGAGAGATGAGCGGCTGTTTCTTTCCTTCTTCCTGTAAAGCTCAGGGGACAGGGGAGTAAAAGCTGCACAATGTCAGGAGGGAGATCAGGAGCGATTCACTGCTGGGCACCTTATTCATGGTTACACGTGCTGAGGCCTCGCACTGGGTCCTGCTGCAAAAGTGACAAAACCAAAATGTCTTCCTGTATACAACTGTGTATACATCGCACAAGGACTCATAGGCGTAATATACATAATAACGCACCCATGTACACAAATAATACCAGCGTATAAATAATGGCCCTATACAGAGTACTCAAATAATACCACCATATAGTGAACGTACAAACAGTGGTGCTATATAATGTATACAAATCTGTACATATAAATAATGGTGCTATACAGAGTACTCAAGTAATACCACCATATAGTGAACATATAAATAATGGTGCTATGTAATGTATACAAATCCGTACATATAAATAATGGTGCTATACAGAGTACTCAAGTAATACCACCATATAGTGAACATATAAATAATGGCACTATACAGAGTACTCAAGTAATACCACCATATAGTGAACATATAAATAATGGTGCTATGTAATGTATACAAATAATACCACCATATAGTGAACATTTAAATAATGGTGCTATATAATGTATACAAATCCGTACATATAAATAATGGTGCTATACAGAGTACTCAAGATTTGATTTGATACCACCATATAGTGAACATATAAATAATGGCACTATACAGAGTACTCAAGTAATACCACCATATAGTGAACATTTAAATAATGATGCTATGTAATGTATACAAATAATACCACAATATAGTGAACATATAAATAATGGTGCTATATAATATATACAAATCTGTACATATAAATAATGGCACTATACAGATTACTCAAGTAATACCACCATATAGTGAACATATAAATAATGGTGCTATGTAATGTATACAAATAATACCACAATATAGTGAACATATACATAATGGTGCTATATAATGTATATAAATAATCCCACCACATACTGAACATATAAATAATGGCTCTGTTCAGAGTTCTCAAATAATACCACCCTATAGAGAACATATAAATACAATGGTGCTATATAATGTATGCCACTAATCCCACCAATAAATTAACATATTAACAATGGTGCTATATAATGTACAACATAACATTATTTATATAGCGCCAACATATTCCGCAGCGCTGTACAATTTGTAAGGTTCGAGTACAGACAAAAAAGATACATTACAAAGAGATAGTCACTTCACACAATGGGACTGAGGGCCCTGCTCACAAGAGCTTACAATCTATGAAGTTGAGGGGGTGACACAAGATAATCCCTCCACATACTCAACATATAAATAATGGTGCTGTATAATGTACATTAATAATCTCACTATGTAGGGTACATACAAATAATGGTGCCATAAAATGTATACAAATAAAACCACCATAGAGTGAACATATAAATAATGGTGCTATACAATCTATATAAATAAAACCACCATAGAGTGAACATATCAATAATGGTGCTGCTGTTTTCTTTCTGCAGAACCTTCATGTGATTGTTTTTTAAAGAAAGTATTTGCTAGGGTCTTAAAGGATCAGGAGCACAAGCCCCAAGACATATATGTCCTCTGCGTAAAACAAAATTACCACTATACACCGGAACCAAATGTTACTACCATATAAACTGGTTAAATATTACCTCTACACTATTATGGAACAGAATACACTATACAATGACAAGTCCTAAATAATACCGTCACATCCTGACCTCTATTGCTATATAGTGATTGAATAATTCAATCATACTCAAAGACTGATATTACCAATATACTAGGCCTAGATGATACCGACACACCCATAGTGAATAAATAATACCACCATACTGTGGTAATATAACCACTACCCAGGGGACCATGGCTCGTTGCCTTTCCAGCTCTCTACCCACCTTTTTCCAACCTACTGAACCTCTCCTTCCTGCTCCTTCCCACAAATTCTGTGCCTGTTGCTGCCCCATTTGCCCAATTACTGCACCTGCCATGTTGCACAATGGCTCCAATAACCGAGATACAATGGGATTGCTGAAGGTAATAGTGACAAACAGTGCCCCCCCTCCAAACTAATAGTGCCGCCTATTGTATCACACACAGAGATGGTGCCCTTATACAGTAATAGTGATCTTGCGTGTGCCCATAAACAATAACTGTCCTGCCCACAATAATTCTGCCCCCCATAGTAATACGTATATATTCTGTATGCTCTACAAAGTAATAATGCCCCCTTTGTACCCCCTACACAGGAACAATAACCCAATAGAGTAATAAGGACCCCATTTGTGCTCACCACAAAGTAAAACTGTCAACTTTGCCCTCTTTCAGCACCAAAGCAGTAATAACTATCTCATTCAATGCCCCATAATGCAAATATTCACCACTCTGCCCCCTAGAGGTAAGACTGTCCTCAGGAAATAATAACACTTGTACTTACCTAACCCTGAGTCCCCAAGGTGGAGCTAAGCAGAAGACAGTCATATTGTGTGTAGAGGATACGATGAGTGCAGAAAAAACAGAGAGTGCGGGGGACACAGAGGATACAGGGTGTGCCAAAAGCACGGGGGACATAGAGGGTGTGGGGGGCACAGAGGATACAGTGTGTGCTGAGGGTGTGGGGGACACAGAGGGAGCAGAGAGAGCACAGGGGACACAGAGGAAGCAGAGAGAGCACAGGGGACACAGAGGATACAGGGTGTGCTGAGAGCGCGGGGGGCACAGAGGGAGCAGAGAGAGCACAGGGGACACAGAGGGAGCAGAGAGAGCACAGGGGACACAGAGGGAGCAGAGAGAGCACAGGGGACACAGAGGAAGCAGAGAGAGCACAGGGGACACAGAGGAAGCAGAGAGAGCACAGGGGACACAGAGGAAGCAGAGAGAGCACAGGGGACACAGAGGAAGCAGAGAGAGCACAGGGGACACAGAGGAAGCAGAGAGAGCACAGGGGACACAGAGGAAGCAGAGAGAGCACAGGGGACACAGAGGAAGCAGAGAGAGCACAGGGGACACAGAGGGAGCAGAGAGAGCACAGGGGACACAGAGGGAGCAGAAAGAGCACAGGGGACACAGAGGAAGCAGAGAGAGCACAGGGGACACAGAGGATACAGGGTGTGCTGAGAGCGTGGGGGGCACAGAGGGAGCAGAGAGAGCACAGGGGACACAGAGGAAGCAGAGAGAGCACAGGGGACACAGAGGAAGCAGAGAGAGCACAGGGGACACAGAGGAAGCAGAGAGAGCACAGGGGACACAGAGGAAGCAGAGAGAGCACAGGGGACACAGAGGAAGCAGAGAGAGCACAGGGGACACAGAGGGAGCAGAGAGAGCACAGGGGACACAGAGGGTGAAGAGAGTGTGGGGGAGGGTGCAGAGAGTGCAAGGAAATACAAAGGGAGCAAAAAGTGCACGGGAAAAAAGAAAGCAGAGGACACAGAGGGTGCAGGGGAATACAGAGGAGGGTGCAGAGAGTGCAGGGGGATACAGAGGGATGAGAGGACACAGAGGGTGCAGGGGAATACAGAGGATGCAGAGATTGCAGGGGAATACAGAGGGTGCAGAGAGAACGAGGGACACAGAGGGTGCATGAGACACAGACGGTGCAGAAACTACGGGGGACCCAGAGGGTGCAGAGAGAACGAGGGACACAGAGGGTACAGTGGACACAGAGGGTGCAGAAACTACGGGGTACTGAGAGGGTGCAGAGACTGCAGAGGAATACAGAGGATGCAGAGATTACAGGGAAATACAGAAGATGCAGAGATTGCAGGGGAATACAGAGGGTGCAGAGAGAGCGTGGGACACAGAGGGTACAGAGGACACAGAGTGTGCCGAAATTACGTGGGACACAGAGGTTGCAGAGACTGCAGGGGAATAAAGAGGGTGCAGAGACTGCAGGGGAATACAGAGGGTGCAGAAACTATGGGGGACACAGAGGTTGCAGAGACTGCAGGGGAATAAAGAGGGTGCAGAGACTGCAGGGGAATACAGAGGGTGCAGAGAGCACCGGGGACACACAGGGCGCAGAGAGACTCAGGGACACATAGGGTGCCGAGAGTAAGGGGAATACAGAGGGTGCAGCGACCCAATAAACGCACCAGGATAATGCAAAATAAATATAGACTATAGATAAGGCACATTATACATTCTATATCTATAGATATCACAGCTACCATTACTACAACACTCAAGATTAGGATTGGAGTAGCTTCATCACAGGAGCAGACAGTCTAATGGGATGTATATGCCATGCAGGGTGTGTGGAGAGCTGGGTGATGATAACCCTTACTGCTCAGACATCTGGCGGCATTACTCGCTTTCCAGCATCTTCTCTTATTATTTCTCTACAGGCTGGAAAATGTCCTCAAGATGTAGAAAGTCATGAAAACAGAAAATGTGAATGTGCCGTTTGTTCGCATGACCCGATCCCTGGGGACGCCGCTCAGAACGTTATTGTAATCCCTTGTTTCTGAGGTCACTATGTGACAATACAAAGCTGCAGAGGAGTGGAGGCTGCAGGGCCCGGAGCCACATAGTAATATTGGAAACCACAGAGTGCTGGAAACACATGAACAACTATCCAAGGGGAAAATCACCCAGATGTCCACAGCACCAGAATGGCAAATGCATCTGCATCATAATTCACAGTTACATTATCCCTGCCCCATTTCTCTGACTATTCTATATCTGTGTCAGTGGTTACTGTAGTACTAACATTATATTCATACTCCAAGAAGCTCTATCCAACATTTGAGTCTGTGCTACACATATGGTATGACATATTACACTGCACAGTAGGCAGTAAAACCAATGCTAATATCATAGCATACTAGTATATTCTATATACTGTGTATACATCTATATACCTGCAATATCATTTTCATTATAAATCCAGTGTTAATTATAACAATATACAAGGTGTCTAAAGTTGTACTAATCATATTCACTAATAATATCCCTAATATCTAGTGGACTAATAATGATGTCCCTGGTGCCTAGTGGACTAATAATAATATCCCTGGTGTCTAGTGGGTTAATAATATTGCCCCTGGTGCTTTTTAACATTATCATTGAAGGCCGTAGGTAAATATCAGCAACCTAAAAGATAGTGGAGAAAAGCTGCGGCCACAATATCTAGATGATCATTAATCTTACACAATACACCTTGAAGTTTAAGGGTTAACAATGTTCATTCCAGGTGTCAGATGTGTAGTGAAACTAGTTGGAGGGAGAACAGTGTGGCGGTATCATGTGACATCTGCTCCATTGTATCATCCTTATTACCGCCATCTATTCACTGATCATACATCTGCCCGGAATATAACACAAAGTCTACAAAAACTTATAAGTGCACTAAAGATATCACTGAGGACACAGAACTGCAAAGGTGAGGTTTATATACCTATAGAGCAGTGCCAAAATCTACTAGGACCAGAACAGTACAGTATGAACAGGGAGAAATCAGTTTCCTCAAGATATCAATATATACTATCTATCTAACTGAAGAGAAAAGCATAATTACTATAATACTACCTCCTATGTACAAGAATATAACTACTATAATACTACTCCTATGTACAAGAATATAACTACTATAATACTACCCCTATGTACAAGAATATAACTACTATAATACTACCTCCTATGTACAAGAATATAACTACTATAATACTACCCCTATGTACAAGAATATAACTACTATAATACTGCTCCTATGTACAAGAATATAACTACTATAATACTGCCCTATGTACAAGAATATAACTACTATAATACTGCTCCTATGTACAAGAATATAACTACTATAATACTACTCCTATGTACAAGAATATAACTACTATAATACTACTCCTATGTACAAGAATATAACTACTATAATACTGCCCTATGTACAAGAATATAACTACTATAATACTACCTCCTATGTACAAGAATATAACTACTATAATACTACTCCTATGTACAAGAATATAACTACTATAATACTACTCCTATGTACAGGAATATAACTACTATAATACTGCTCCTATGTACAGGAATATAACTACTATAATACTACTCCTATGTACAGGAATATAACTACTATAATACTACTCCTATGTACAAGAATATAACTACCATAATACTACTCCTATGTACAGGAATATAACTACTATAATACTACTCCTATGTACAAGAATATAACTACTATAATACTACCTCCTATGTACAAGAATATAACTACCATAATACTACTCCTATGTACAAGAATATAACTACTATAATACTACCTCCTATGTACAAGAATATAACTACTATAATACTACTCCTATGTACAGGAATATAACTACTATAATACTGCTCCTATGTACAAGAATATAACTACTATAATACTGCTCCTATGTACAGGAATATAACTACTATAATACTACTCCTATGTACAGGAATATAACTACTATAATACTACCTCCTATGTACAAGAATATAACTACTATAATACTACTCCTATGTACAGGAATATAACTACTATAATACTGCTCCTATGTACATGAATATAACTACTATAATACTACTCCTATGTACAAGAATATAACTACTATAATACTGCTCCTATGTACATGAATATAACTACTATAATACTACTCCTATGTACAGGAATATAACTACTATAATACTACTCCTATGTACAGGAATATAACTACTATAATACTACTCCTATGTACAAGAATATAACTACTATAATACTGCTCCTATGTACAGGAATATAACTACTATAATACTACCTCTTATGTACAAGAATATAACTACTATAATACTGCCCCTATGTACAAAAATATAACTACTACATACCTCCCAGCTTTTGAACAACAGAAAGAGGGACAAAAGCAAATTTAGCCCCGTCCACTTTTATGTTGACTCCGCCCATTCTCTTTCATTTTTCATTTTTCTCTTATACTGTGTCCCCCGACACAGTATAATCCTCCTACATTCACCTGTACATTATATGTCCCAACATTATAATGTTCCCTTCCAACTGCCCCACAGTATTAAGTCCCTCTCCTGGTGCCCCAGTTTAAACATGAAACTGGATCAGCTGGAGGGGGACATTAGCAATGGGGGTAGTTGGAAGGGTAAATAAATAAATGGCAGATGAAGTGGGACATTAAACGGTGGGCAACTAGAAGCAGACATTAAACCATCGGGGTAGCTGGAGGGTGACATTAAACTGGGGGCAACTAGAGGCAGACAGGTCCCCCTCCAGCTCCTCTCACAGTTTAATGCCCTCTCCAGTTGTCCCCCAGTTTAAGTGCCCCCTTTATCTTCTCCATTTCATGTCCCCTCCTCCATCTCTGCCCCCGGTTTCATCCCCCCCCCTCCATTTTTATCTCAGTTTCATATCCCTTTTCATCTGCCCACAGTTTCATGTCCCCCCTCCATCTCTGTCCCCAGTATAATGACAAAAACATAGAGACAGACAGACACATAAAGACACACAGACAGACAGACACACTCTCTCTCCATTCTGCATTTCACATCCCCCCTTCCCCCTCCCTTCTCAGTACCTTACACGGATCTCTTCTCTCTTCACTGCACGGGACACTGACATACCCACTTAGTCACGTGACCGTGTGATGTCACACATGGTCCTTGAATCATAGTAAAGCGTTCCTCCGCTCACTGCAGCCTCTTATCTGTTATAAGAGCAGGCGGTGATCGGAGGAATGATTGATCAATAAATCATTAAAGGGACATAGCGGGACATGTAGGGAGCTGCGCGGGACAGGGGTAGGAAAGCGTGAGTGTTCCACGGAAATCGGGACGGTTGGGCCGTATGCTACTATGATACAGTTTTTGATGTAGCTGGTGTGTAGTCCTAACTGCAACTTAGATATAGGCCCATGTTGGTGAACCCATGGCACGCGTCGCCCTGATTTCTCACTAATGAGGAATCCGGAACAGGATTCCCCGTTAGTGAGTGATCACTTCTTTCAATTGTATGTGCAAATGCACATACAGGTGAAAACTGTCAGTATAGGCCACGGATCCACGGCCTACACTGACTGCAGAGTGTGACCTCTTCCCCGATGTAGGCGTGATGACGTAAGTCATCAGTGCCTACATTCAGAAGAATGAGGTCACTTAGCTGCTCTTAAGTATCAAATTATATTGTTTGGGAGGCCTACTGTGGAGCATATAATATTGTGTGTGGGGCTGCTGTGGAGCATATAATACTGTGTGGGGCCGCTGTGGAGCATATAATACTGTGTGTGGGGGTCGCTGTGGAGCATATAATACTGTGTGTGGGGCTGCTGTGGAGCATATAATACTGCGTGTGGGGCCGCTGTGGAGCATATAATACTGTGTGTGGAGCAAATAATACTGTGTGTGGGGCTGCTGTGGAGCATATAATACTGTGTGTGGGGCCGCTGTGGAGCATATAATACTGTGTGTGGAACCGCTGTGGAGCATATAATACTGTGTGTGGAACCGCTGTGGAGCATATAATACTGTGTGTGGGGCCGCTGTGGAGCATATAATACTGTGTGTGGAGCCACTGTGGAGCATATAATACTGTGTGTGGGGCCACTGTGGAGCAAATAATACTGTGTGTGGGGCTGCTATGGAGCATATAATACTGTGTGTGGGGCCGCTGTGGAGCATATAATACTGTGTGTGGCTGCTGTGGAGCATATAATACTGTGTGTGTGGCATATAATACTGTGTGTGAAGCCACTGTAAAGTGTATAATACCGTGTGGAGGGCCACTGTGGAGCGCACTGTACTGTGTGAGGTTCCTTCACTATTTACATCACACAGTATCTGTTCTATAGCAGAGGTGATATTAGTACGGGCTGTAATAACATTGCACGGTCACTATATAACAGATAATTGTATATAAGTACCAAATGCAGAAACCTTTACTTTTCAATACAAGGTTGTTTGAATTATTGAGAGCTTTGGAAAGCCCTGTTCACACGACTGTATTTTTCGGGTCCGTAACTGTCCACAATTGTGGATCCACAGAGTATTGAGGTTAAATTGCCATGTTGGCACTTGGTAATAATTTAGTGGGTTTTGCGTTGCAGTTTGGGCACTCAGCTTCTAAAAGCTTCACCATCACTGACCTATAGGCCATAGCTGAGTATAATCTATATAATATACCGTATATGGCCGCACTCACCGCATACATGACATCTTGGACCTCGCTACATCCTGGAAACTTTCTGCATGTTTTCAATTAAATGACTTTCACACCTGAGCACGGTGACTCGGAGTGCGCCTGATGACATCACTAGACATCTTTGTTACCCTCTGGTCACTATTTGGGTCTTTACATCCATATAATGTGCTATTGAGGTCATCTCTTTGCACCTCATTTAGATGGCGGTAATGTGACTGGAGTTTAGGGTCCATAATACTACCGCCTCCTCCTGTAGTCATTGACCAGTGGTCAGAATTAGCATACCTCCCAACCGTCCCGATTTCCGCGGGACATTCATGATTCCGGTGACACGTCCCGCGGTCCCGGTTGGAGGGAGGTATGTCCCGATTTCCAGAGGACGCAGATCTGAGTTGAACACATACGTGGCTGAAGCAAGGAGCTGACACAGGTCAGCTCCTTGCTTCGCCGCTGAACGCCGCCTACTGGCTTGTAGATGCGATGTGATGACGTCACATCGCGTCTACAACTGTGTCAGCGAGAGAGAGAGAGACGCGCAGAGAGCGGCACGGGAACTAGGAGAAGGTAAGTGTAATGTGGAGGTGGAAAGTGAAACTGGGGGCAGATGAAGGAGAGGACGGCATGACACTGGGGGCAGAGATGTGGGGACATGAATCTGGGGGCAGAGATGGAGAGGACATGAATCTGGGGGCAGAGATGGAGAGGACATGAATCTGGGGGCAGAGATGTGGGGACATGAATCTGGGGGCAGAGATGTGGGGACATGAATCTGTGGTCAGAGATGGAAGGACATGAATCTGGGGGCAGAGATGTGGAGACATGAATCTGGGGGCAGAGATGTGGAGACACAAATCTGGGGGCAGAGATGTGGAGACATGAATCTGGGGGCAGAGATGGAGAGGACATGAATCTGGGGGCAGAGATGTGGAGACATGAATCTGGGGGCAGAGATGGAGAGGACATGAATCTGGGAGCAGAGATGTGGAGACACAAATCTGGGGGCAGAGATGTGGAGACATGAATCTGGGGGCAGAGATGGGGGGACATGAATCTGGGGGCAGAGATGTGGAGACATGAATCTGGGGGCAGAGATGGAGAGGACATGAATCTGGGAGCAGAGATGTGGAGACATGAATCTGGGGGCAGAGATGGAGAGGACATGAATCTGGGGGCAGAGATGTGGGGACATGAATCTAGGGGCAGAGATGTGGAGTCATGAATCTGGGGGCAGAGATGGAGAAGACATGAATCTGGGGGCAGAGATGTGGAGACATGAATCTGGGGGCAGAGATGGAGAGGACATGAATCTGGGGGCAGAGATGGAGAGGACATGAATCTGGGGGCAGAGATGGAGAGGACATGAATCTGGGGGCAGAGATGTGGAGACATGAATCTGGAGGCAGAGATGTGGAGACATGAATCTGGGGCAGAGATGGAGAGGACATGAATCTGGGGGCAGAGATGTGGAGACATGAATCTGGGGGCAGAGATGGAGAGGACATGAATCTGGGGGCAGACATGTGGAGACATGAATCTGGGGGCAGAGATGGAGGGGACATGAATCTGGGGGCAGAGATGTGGAGACATGAATCTGGGGCAGAGATGGAGAGGACATGAATCTGGGGGCAGAGATGTGGAGACATGAATCTGGGGGCAGAGATGGAGAGGACATGAATCTGGGGGCAGAGATGTGGGGACATGAATCTGGGGACAGAGATGGAGGGGACATGAATCTGGGGACAGAGATGGAGGGGACATGAATCTGGGGGCAGAGATGAGGGGTCATGAATCTGGGGACAGAGATGGAGGGGACATGAAACTGGGGGCAGAGATGGAGGGGGGACATGAAACTGGGGGCAGATGAAGGGTGTATATGAAACTGGGGGCAGAGATAGAGGGGGGACATATAATTTACGGGTGACTGTAGGAGGATTATGCTGTGTGCGGGAACATGAAAAATTACTGAGAATGGGCGGAGTCAACACAAAAGTGGGCGGGGATAAATTTGCAGCGTCGCGCTAAGCGCGCCACACATTTTGTCCCTCTTTCGGTTCTTCAAAAGTTGGTTGGTATGAATTGGACCCTATAATATGGCTGTGCTACAGCTGTGTGAATGAGTCTGTACAGAGGATTACCCAAATTGGATACAACTGTAACAACCCTTCAGCTCTATACACTGAGTCTATATAGTTTTCCAGGTTGGATGTCTATTCTGTCCTATTTCCTGTATATGATTATGGGGGCAGCCATCTTGTCTGAGCCTCTCATTTGCTGTTAACAGCATTTAGTGATCTGCTTTACAGCACAGGCCTGGCCATGGGCAGCAATAGTCTGGAGCCGACACATTGAGGTCTATGAGAGAGTTTTCTAGACATGTCCTGTGCAGGGAGGGGGAGGAGCTAAGCCGTGACATCATCTATTGTCAGTAGTGATGTAATGATGGGTCAGTGGTGTTATCTATAGAGGTGTTATTTTCTACTGTAATCCTGTCTGTGATGTATACAAGGTGACTGCTGCAAGGAAAACCCCTTCAGAACTGGCAAGTGTCAGTCTATTATTATGCTTAGTGATCAGAGTGAAAATTGCTGGATTGAGTATTATTTTTGTAAAATATGCCAGGTGACATGTAAAAGTCATAAAAAAAACTTTAACATAAAAACTTGGTTTATAAATGGGCTATTTCTGGTGACACGTTTGTTTTAAGCTTCACTCCTCTATGTATGACTCTAGGGATGCTCCAGTATTTAGGATGCAGCTCACACCCGGGGCCACACTCGCTGCAGGAGAAGCAGCTGCAGAGCCACCGGCCAAGCCGAGCATTCAGTGCGAGTACAATAAGGATTTCCCGAGAAGACTGCCTGATATTATGCAAGCACTTCACTGTAGTGCACTGTTCACATCTAGTACTCCTGTCACATCCAGAGCTGCGTTCAAGCAACTTTATACGAATCTTCACCTCACTGCTGCATCCTGCTGGTTTGACTTTGGTGCACTGCATCCTTTCACTGTAATGAACTATGGCAAGGTACTGTATAGTAACTAAAGAGTCAAATGAGGGGGTGTATGAGAGGCGCACTGCTCAGCGTCATCCTATATACTGAGGCCGCACATTGCAGTGATTTAGCAGAGGGGAGAAGTAGAAGATGTTCCTTATATTTCCCATTCCCTTTGAAGCTGTTGTTGGCTTTGGCTGACAAAACTGTAGCAATTTTTTTTATTTTTTTTAAAAAGCAGCTTATCTGCAATATGTGGCCTCAGCCTTAATAGGCGCCGTTCCACCGATTCTGGCGTACTTGGAATTTTTTCTCTAGCCCCCACCATTCCTGAGCAATCCGGGCAATTAGATATGAGAACTAGACTCCCTAATGTCCAGTGGGTGATGTTAGGCAAGAGCAGGCAAGGGGGCGTGACTCAGCACTCTGAATTTATCCATCTCTGATTGGTGCTCTGAGTCACGTTCCCTTGCCTGCCTGTTCCTGACACCACCCACTTACCATTAGGGAGTGAAGTTATATATCAGGCACCAAAACTAACTGCACTGATTGTTCAGGAATGGTGGGGGGCTAGAGAAAAAAATTCCAACTGTGCCTGAATCAGTGGAGGAGAGGCTATTAAAGTATGGAAAGAGTTGGAACTGATGGAGGTGGTGAGGTTCTCTTTAGGGGTGGCCCCAATAGAACCTCTGTCCCTGTGCCCTATTAAGGTAGCCTGTAAGGACACATAGTACACTGTCTGCCCCAGAACAGACACTCACTCAATGCAATGCATTATAGTATGATCATTCATGTGAAATGTCTGGCTGTCCGCAGGTTACAAACAGCCCTGGACGTGACAAGAGTAGAATACCGTCATTGGTATTCTAAATAAATACCGCCCCTAGTTGTCAGATTGCTTCAAAACTGGGTATACAGATCTGTCTCAGGAAGATATGTAAATGATAATGTGTGGTATGGTTAGACACTGACCACAAGAGAGTATAAAAGGCTTCCCCCGCCACTCTATAAAATGGTACGAGCAGCTCACAGTTTCCTTGTCCACCATCCAGACACAGAGGGCATCTTCATTAACCCCTCGTCTCTGCCCGAACCATTTCCATATCTAAACAGTACTATACAGTAACCAAACAATACCCAAATAACAGTGCCATACAGTATCCATATAACAGTACTATAAAATATCCATACAACAGTGCCATACAGAATCCAAATTACAGTACCATAAAGTATCCAAGTAACAGTATTGTATTCCTATAACAGTACCTTACAGTATCCATATAACAGTACCATACAGTATTCATATAACAGTACCTTACAGTATCCATATAACAGTACCATATAGTATCCATAGAACAGTACCATACAGTATTCATATAACAGTACCATACAGTATCCATATAACAGTACCATACAGTATTCATATAACAGTACCATACAGTATCCATATAACAGTACCTTACAGTATCCATATAACAGTACCATACAGTATTCATATAACAGTACCATACAGTATCCATATAACAGTACCATACAGTATCCATATAACAGTACCATACAGTATCCATATAACAGTACCTTACAGTATCCATATAACAGTACCATACAGTATTCATATAACAGTACCTTACAGTATCCATATAACAGTACCATACAGTATCCATATAACAGTACCTTACAGTATCCATATAACAGTACCTTACAGTATCCATAAAACAGTACCGTACAGTATCCATATAACAGTACCTTACAGTATCCATAAAACAGTACCATACAGTATCCATATAACAGTACCTTACAGTATCCATATAACAGTACCATACAGTATCCATATAACAGTACCATACAGTATCCATATAACAGTACCTTACAGTATCCATATAACAGTACCATACAGTATTCATATAACAGTACCTTACAGTATCCATATAACAGTACCATACAGTATTCATATAACAGTACCTTACAGTATCCATATAACAGTACCTTACAGTATCCATATAACAGTACCATACAGTATTCATATAACAGTACCTTACAGTATCCATATAACAGTACCATACAGTATCCATATAACAGTACCATACAGTATCCATATAACAGTACCATACAGTATCCATATAACAGTACCTTACAGTATCCATATAACAGTACCATACAGTATTCATATAACAGTACCTTACAGTACCCATATAACAGTACCTTACAGTATCCATATAACAGTACCATACAGTATTCATATAACAGTACCTTACAGTATCCATATAACAGTACCATACAGTATCCATATAACAGTACCGTACAGTATCCATATAACAGTACCATACAGTATTCATATAACAGTACCTTACAGTATTCATATAACAGTACCTTACAGTATCCATATAACAGTACCATACAGTATCCATATAACAGTACCTTACAGTATCCATATAACAGTACCATACAGTATTCATATAACAGTACCTTACAGTACCCATATAACAGTACCTTACAGTATCCATATAACAGTACCATACAGTATTCATATAACAGTACCTTACAGTATCCATATAACAGTACCATACAGTATCCATATAACAGTACCGTACAGTATCCATATAACAGTACCTTACAGTATCCATAAAACAGTACCATACAGTATCCATATAACAGTACCTTACAGTATCCATATAACAGTACCATACAGTATCCATATAACAGTACCTTACAGTATCCATATAACAGTACCTTACAGTATCCATAAAACAGTACCGTACAGCATCCATATAACAGTACCATACAGTATCCATATAACAGTATCCATAAAAGAGTACCGTACACAGTATCCATACAACAGTACCTTACAGTAGCCATATATAGTGCCCATATAATACTGTCATACATTGCCCAAACAATGCCAATACTGTGCCAGCACTGTGACCAGGGGGCCCTAGAAGACGAGACCCACTTCCTGCTACACTGCCCCAAATACTCAGCTGTGAGGGCCGTCTACTACCAAAGACTCTCTGCCCACATCCCAGACTTCATATCTGCAGACAAGAGGAAACTCTACATCCTACTGGGAGAAGGAGAGGCCACGGTGGAGATCGCTGCCCAATACATGTCCAGCTGTCACCAAACAAGAGGAAGATGAGACTCCACGGACTGTTATACCCCAGACCACCCGCCCCACCCCACCTCCCCATATAGCGGCCACCAACTAAGAGGAAGATGAGACTCCACGGACTGTTATACCCCAAATCAACCCCCCCCCCATACCCTCTGATAAAATGTTCACATAATACTGCCATATAGTGCACAAACAATACAGTCTTAATGGTTTCAATGACCTCCTAGATACTGATAGGGGGCAGAGCAGGACCCTCTAATCACCGCACACTAATGCCAGTTCTGGTAGCCCTGGGGCCACCTGTGGGCATCAGTAACTCCAGCCTCAGCACTGAATACTAAACAAGACATGTGAAGATATTGGAGGATCCTTGACAACTAGAAGACGTCTTGTATCCTGGTGAACAGATTCCATGGTACATGCAGGGCCATCAGCTGCTCCAGGATGGAGGATGATGATATCCCTGGGGCAGGCTCTGGGTGATTCCTGCACCAGGACAAGGCTCCTGACGTAATCCCATCCCTGGAGAGCCGAGGTGTTTCCTTGTTGCCACCTCAGGAGATGATTCCATGGAAAGTCACCTTCTGGGGGGTGATGTCACCTTCTGGGGGATGAAGTCACCTCCAGGTCCCTCCTGACCCGGCCTGTTTACCAAGCACCAATGCTTACTGCAGGAGCTGAACTCGGGAAATATTCACATGAAGTCAACTTCTCCCTGTGGTGACTGCCAAGCCTGGGGTCTAAGATTCCCTGTGACAACTGGGCGGTCTCTACAAAACCCATGTGAAAGGCCGAGGTCCCAACCATCCAGAATCCTGACGAAGACCACCAAAACCTATATCAAGCCCTTTAAGGGTACATTCACATTGAGGAATCTGCCATGAATTTGCCCCTTAGAGGGTTGGCTGATAACTTATTGTAGGGAGGGGTAAGGAGGTATATGGTCTCTAGACCCGCTGGGCTAGGGGGCTGCAATGTATTCTGGGAACACCTGAAGCCAATGAAGTAGGCAGGGGGCCCAATGTAACCTAAGGGCCCAAATAACTTTGGAAACATTCTCTAATAAAGATCATATGTGCTTAAAGGGACAGGCACACCAAATTATTCACCAGTGAAGCTCCGCCCATGAATTAAAGTGATGCATTATGGGCCCGGTCTAAAATCCTAGAAAGAAAGTATTAACATATTTCTGTCCTAAAAAGATCATCACTGCCCTGTAATGTCCTGGAACTTCATGGAAAGACTAGAGGTATGCCGTAAGGGCGGACGTCTCATAGGAACACTGCTAACCATGACAACAATGCAACAAGTACATTGTTTCCTCTAGTAACCTGGGTAACTGGGATGTAGTAGTGCTGGGGCTTCCGGGTGTCAACAGCAGGAATATCTCCAGGTCTAGAAACCAGCAGGACTGTCCCCATAACAGCGTCATCTACAGATCCCCCCCTAATGGTGTCACCTACAGGTCCCCCCCATAACAGCGTCATCTACAGGTCCCCCCCATAACAGCGTCATCTACAGATCCCCCCCATAACAGCGTCATCTACAGATCCCCCCATAACAGTGTCACCTACAGATCCCCCCATAACAGCGTCATCTACAGATCCCCCCATAACAGCGTCATCTACAGATCCCCCCATAACAGTGTCACCTACAGATCCCCCCATAATGGTGTCAACTACAGATCCCCCCATAACAGCATCATCTACAGACCCCTCTCCCCATAACAGCGTCACCTACAGATCCCCCCATAACAGCGTCATCTGCAGATCCCCCATAATGGTGTCACCTACAGATCCCCCCATAATAGTATTATCTACATATCCTCCCCATAATAGCGTCACCTACAGATCCCCCCATAATAGCGTCATCTACAGATCCCCCCATAATAGTGTCACCTACAGATCCCCCCATAATGGTGTCAACTACAGATCCCCCCATAACAGCATCATCTACAGACCCCTCTCCCCATAACAGCGTCACCTACAGATCCCCCCATAACAGCGTCATCTACAGATCCCCCATAACAGCATCATCTGCAGATCCCCCATAATGGTGTCACCTACAGATCCCCCCATAACAGCGTTATCTACAGATCCCCCATAATGGTGTCACCTACAGATCCCCCCATAATAGTATTATCTACATATCCTCCCCATAATAGCGTCACCTACAGATCCCCCATAACAGCGTCATCTACAGATCCCCCCCTAATGGTGTCACCTATAGATCCCCTCCTAATGGTGTCACCTACAGGTCCCCCCCATAACAGCGTCATCTACAGATCCTCCATAACAGCATCATCTGCAGATCCCCCCATAACAGCGTCATCTGCAGATCCCCCATAATGGTGTCACCTACAGATCCCCCCATAATAGTATTATCTACATATCCTCCCCATAATAGCATCACCTACAGATCCCCCATAACAGCGTCATCTACAGATCCCCCCTAATGGTGTCACCTATAGATCCCCTCCTAATGGTGTCACCTACAGGTCCCCCCCATAACAGCGTCATCTACAGATCCTCCATAACAGCATCATCTGCAGATCCCCCCATAACAGTGTCATCTACAGATCCCCCCATAACAGCGTCATCTGCAGATCCCCCATAATGGTGTCACCTACAGATCCCCCCATAATAGTATTATCTACATATCCTCCCCATAATAGCGTCACCTACAGATCCCCCCATAACAGCGTCACCTACAGACCCCTCTCCCCATAACAGCGTCACCTACAGATCCCCCCCATAACAGCGTCACCTACAGATCCCCCCATAACAGTGTCACCTACAGACCCCTCTCCCCATAACAGTGTCATCTACAGATCCCCCCATAATGGTGTCAACTACAGATCCCCCCATAACAGTGTCACCTACATGCCCCCCCCATAACAGCGTCACCTACAGATCCCCCCATAACAGCGTCACCTACAGATCCCCCCATAACAGCGTCACCTACAGATCCCCCCATAACAGCGTCACCTACAGATCCCCCATAACAGCGTCACCTACAGACCCCTCTCCCCATGCAGCAGACTCAGGATTGGGCCCCGGCTCCCATATGTGTCTATTGAGTCTTGAGGATCGGTCAGACAAGTCCACAGTGGAAAATTCCTCTCCAGGGTTGTGGCAAGTCCGGGCAGAACTAACAGAATCGACAAGAGGAACAACCAAGGATCCTGCACACAACAAATGTATATATATGTGCCCACTGCGATGCCAGCCGGCCAAGGTGTATACACCGGCCTCTCAGCTAATGTTAAAGGGGGTCCCTACTGTATACTGTATATCCTATAGGCCAGATCTGAACAGCCAAAGCTGATGCTGAACCACTGTAGTCACCACTAGGGGGCGCTCACTACACATGAGTTTATACAGCTAGTATAAATATATATACAGTGAGCTGCCCCTAGTCGCAAGGCAGAGGAATAGGACAGAGGAAGCACAAGCCATTTGGGGGCGCTATTTTCTATAGTGGCACCCGGTACATATACCACACAGGATACATTATATTACTGTACGCGCCCATAGCTGGGATTCTGGCCCATTACCACCAAAATACTGTGTAAGCCGCCATTTTTCTTGTGGCCGCGGACATGCGCAGTTGGCTTTCCCTAGGCCTAGAAGTTAGAAGCCACCGCTGGAAGAAGACACGGTGATGACCTCGTTCCAGAAGAAGATGGAGGCGGCGCTGGAGAGAGTTCTCTGGCAGCATTGGGGACACCCCCAGTGCTGCGAGAGAACTCATTTACATACTGACAAAAACCGGGATTCCTATGGAATGGGGGCACAGAGAAGACAACGAAAGGTAGGAGAAGAATAGTCTTTCTTAAGGCTATTCCGACATGTTAATGATAAAAAAAAATGTGATTGAATGATAGGATCCCTTTAAGACTTGTCCTTCTTGGTGTAATGTAAATGTTGCAGAGTGCAGATAGGTTGTGTTAGTCAGTCATTGTAACATGAGTTCCCACAGATAACCACATGGTGGCAGCAGAGACGCAGGAATACCAATCGCTGATACAACAACTCCTGCTGCTATAATAGTGCCAGGGTGTTATATGAGGAGCGGCTGATATCAGTCCCACGTGATGTGAGGCTACATATCTGTGAATGGTGGGTGACTTAGTGTCACATGACTTAGTTCAGAGCTGTGGCCGGCTGTAAAAATATTCAAGTCACAAACATGTTGCATGCGGCTTTATGTTATTTACGTGCAAGGGAGGGCTTGTGTGTGTGTGTGGGGTATTATATTCCCTGAAGGTCTCAGACTGGGCTAATTCACACGGGGGCAAAGAGGCTGATTTTGACAGCGGATTTCGCTTCAAAATCAGCCCCTTTACAATAGTGGTCTATGTAGCTTTTTTTTTTCTGCTAGCAGAGAAAAAGAAGCGACATGACTTTTCGTCAGGCGTTTTCCGCCTGAAGAAAGCAATAGAAGTGAATGGGAGGTGAAAACTGCACGTTTTTTTCCACGCGTTTTTTTGCAAAAATAAGCAACGTAACGCAGTTTTTTCAGCCCATTCACTTTATAGGAGGGGAAAACAGCCTGGCTTTTTTTAAGCTGTTTTTACAAAAAAAAAAAAAAAATCCAAAAAAAAGCTTGGCAAGATCCAAAAAAAGCTTCCTAATTAGGAAGCTTTTTTTTACGGTGCCAAAATAAGCCACACGTTATTTACGTGTGCACTAACCCTAGATTCTAGGCCCAGATGTACCACTAAAATCCCTCTATTTTACAATGATCATATCCAGCCAGCAGGTGGCAGCATCGCTCTAACTCCAGCTCACCAAGAGGCCAGGAGCGAGCACTGTACTTGGGGGAGAGAGAGGGGTAGGCATTGTGTATGGGGGAGAGAAAGGTGTCTGGCAGTGTGTATGGGAGAGAGAGAGGTGTCTGACAATGTGTATGGGGAGAGAAAGGTGCCTTACACTCTGTATGGGAGAGAGAGAGGTATCTGGCAGTGTGTATGGGGTAGAGAGAGGGGTCAGGCACTGTGTACGGGGGACTCATTGCTGACACTGTATATGGGGGAGACAGAGGTCCGCTACTGTGTATGGGGGAAAAAAAGGTGTCTGGCACTGTGTATGGGGGATAGAAAGGTGCCTTAGACTCTGTATGGGGGAGAGAGAGGGGTCTGGCACTGTGTATGGAAGACAAGTGGCTCGCACTGTATATGGGGGACACGTGTCTGGCACTGTTTATGGGGGGGGGATGCCAGGCACTTTGTATGAGGGACAAGGGTCTGGCATTGTCTATGGAGAGTGGATGGGGGGCCGACAACTATGGAGAGTGGACAGGGACAACAACTATCAGAACTAAATACAAATATTACACTACTTCTATAAAACGATATAGCGACTGAATAATACAGAATAATACCGCCATCCAGTGACTGAATAATACTGTGAATGAATAGTACTGCCATTCCGTAACTGAGTAATACATTCATACAGAGACTAAATAATACTGCCATCATCTCTCTTCCTTTTTCCATCCCTCCGCTTGTTTCTCCCTCTCCCCCCTCCGCCCCTCCATTCTCGCCTTTGGGGTTTTGTACATGGGAAAAACCACACCGAGGTCAGTAACATCTTTACAGGCCCATTCACACCTATGTCCACTCACAGATTTTAGGGCTCCCTGCTTTTATGTTACATGGAGTTTAAGGGCTAGTTCACAAGGGGGGCGGTATGGCGGGTTTTGTCAAAACCCGCCTACCACGACTGCCGCGGCATCCGCCTGAAGAAAGGGCAGCTCGCTTCTTATTTGCCGCTCACGGAAAAAAGAAGCCTGGCGGTCTCCATAGACCACCATTGTGAGGGGGCGGATTATGACTTGGATTACGCGCCATAATCCGCCCCCTCTGCGCCCGTGTGAACAGGCCATAATGGTGATGTCGGCAGTCACTGGCTCCTGTGGTAACACCTCCTGGAATTTCTCCTCTAATACAGAAACAAACACAACAAGCTCTTATGGTTCCCATCCCTCCACCTGGAGGAGCTCTGCAGGATCACCACCTCACAGGGGCCCGATACTGGGGAGGGAGCGGGATCTGTCACTGTGGGGGGATCTATGTCACAATCTACCTCACAGGGGCCCGATATGAGGTGGGGGGGGGGGCAGTATCTGTCACTGCGGGGGGGGGGATCTGTGTCAATCTACCTCACAGGGGCCCAATACTGGGGGGTGGCGGGATCTGTCACTGTGGGGGGATCTATGTCACAATCTACCTCACAGGGCCCCAATCAGGTGGTGGTGGTGGTGGGGGGGGGCAGTATCTGTCACTGCGGGGGGAGGGGATCTGTGTCAATCTACCTCACAGGGGCCCAATACTGGGGGGTGGCGGGATCTCTCACTGCGGGGGGATCTATGTCACAATCTACCTCACAGGGGCCCGATATGAGGTGGGGGGGGGGGGCAGTATCTGTCACTGTGGGGGGGATCTGTGTCAATCTACCTCACAGGGGCCCGATACGGAGGGGGGCCCAGGATCTGTCACTGCGGGGGATCTATGTCACAATCTACCTCACAGGGGCCCCATATGAGGTGGGGGGCAGTATCTGTCACTGTGGGGGATCTATGTCACAATCTACATCACAGGGGCCCAATACTGGGGGAGCCTGGGATCTGTCACTGCGGGGGATCTATGTCAATCTACTTCATAGGGGCTCGATGCTGGGGGGGCCCGGGACATGTCACTGCGGGGGGATCTATGTCACAATCTACCTCATAGGGGTCCGATACTGAGGGGGGGCCTGAGATCTGTCACTGTGGGGGGATCTATGTCACAATCTACCTCACAGCCCAAAATAGAAAGGAAAAAAATAAAATCACAGCGAGAAATAACGTGTTTCCAGAAATAGCAACGTTTCATCATCATCAGCGAGCGGGAGGTGGAAACAGAGCCGGAGCGTTGCACTTAACCCCGCGTGTGCTGAGCCCGTTAGCTCCAGGAACCAAACACTGTGACACATCCTGGCCACAGACCTGCTCATCCTGAGCCTCCTGTTTCATGTGGAAAGACATCTGAGAGCTTACTAATGCAGATCTATATAAGCCCCGCCCTAAAATACAGACCACACCCCCATACCCCAAACTGGGGCCTCCATAGTGGGAGATCACACTTAAAGGTGAAGTCCAATGAAAAACAGAAATTGTATAAATGGTCCAAAGAACACGTATATTATCGCGTAGAGCAGCGGCCGCTGTCCGGGCCGTACGTTATTATTATATTTACAAAGATATTAATATTTTTATATTCAGTTCTGGTGGCCATGTTGGAAAAATTAAAACAGGAAGTGCGGCAGTAGGGGGTGTGACTAATATTAGAAACTTATCATGAACTGTTCATATATCATTTATTACTAAAGGTGACAACCAAGATGGCTGCCTACTCCCCTGGGAACCTGTAGGCAAGTAGGCGTAAACACTCTAAGCTCCACCTACTCAATAGCCACACCTCCACACAAGCAGTATATGCTGTGTCTGCTTATAGAAGTGAGGCTCTGTTCACACTGCAATCAGTAGCCCCAAGTGGGAAGTGATCCCATGACCTATAGAAGGAAACCATCAGCAATACAACATTCTCCCTTCTAAGGAATCCTAAGAAACAATCCTTTATCTTCTAACTGCCATACCTGTGCTGTATACTGTGAGATCAAAGTGTCTGCACAAAGCTCCACAGCTCCCCCTAGTGGTGGCACCATACAGGTACATTTCAATTTTATTTTTTTATCCAAATTTTTTGAAAGGGAACAGAGAGTGTCGGGGGATGAGAGTGACTGGAGCCCAGGGCATGATGGCAAAACAGCGGCACCAGAAGAATTTGTATTTGCCTGTGAAATTCCCAGCTCTGCTATGTCTGACTCCATAACACATTATATAAGCAAAGAGGATTGTGGGAAGTAACACAATAAATCCCAGAAGTTACTGGAATAGACCCCCCCCCCAAATCAAAGACATCCCCCCAGACCACTCCATCCCTGAGACCACCAACATATTCACGATAATCACAGTGACTCACACACCAGTGTAAAATCCTTCAATCCCAGCAGAAGACGTCAGCACCGTAATAATGGAGGTCAACAGCCCATAAACCCGAGGCCGCAGGGTCACCACATCCTTGACTGATGACATCATCAGCAGCGACCAAATACCACATACACCAAGAGAGGAGACAGGAGAAACAAAATATTCACTGCAGGACCTACAGAAGAGTCGCATGTAATAATACAGCAATACTATACCAGGATATACACACAATATATCATGTACCATGGGACAGTATTATAGTAGTTATATTCTCATACATAGGAGTAGTATTATAGTAGTTATATTCTTGTACATAGGGGCAGTATTATAGTAGTTATATTCTTGTACATAGGAGCAGTATTATAGTAGTTATATTCTTGTACATAGGAGCAGTATTATAGTAGTTATATTCTTGTACATAGGAGCAGTATTATAGTAGTTATATTCTTGTACATAGGAGCAGTATTATAGTAGTTATATTCTCGTACATAGGAGGTAGTATTATAGTAGTTATATTCTCGTACATAGGAGGTAGTATTATAGTAGTCATATTCTTGTACATAGGAGTAGTATTATAGTAGTTATATTCTTGTACATAGGGGGCAGTATTATAGTAGTTATATTCTTGTACATAGGAGCAGTATTATAGTAGTTATATTCTTGTACATAGGGGGCAGTATTATAGTAGTTATATACTTGTACATAGGAGTAGTATTATAGTAGTTGTATTCTTGTACATAGGAGTAGTATTATAGTAGTTATATTCTTGTACATAGGGGGCAGTATTATAGTAGTTATATTCTTGTACATAGGGGGCAGTATTATAGTAGTTATATTCTTGTACATAGGAGCAGTATTATAGTAGTTATATACTTGTACATAGGAGTAGTATTATAGTAGTTATATACTTGTACATAGGAGTAGTATTATAGTAGTTATATTCTTGTACATAGGGGGCAGTATTATAGTAGTTATATTCATGTACATAGGGGGCAGTATTATAGTAGTTATATTCTTGTACATAGGAGCAGTATTATAGTAGTTATATTCTTGTACATAGGGGGCAGTATTATAGTAGTTATATTCTTGTACATAGGAGTAGTATTATAGTAGTTACATTCTTGTACATAGGGGGCAGTATTATAGTAGTTATATTCTTGTACATAGGAGTAGTATTATAGTAGTTATATTCTTGTATATAGGAGAAGTATTATAGTAGTTATATTCTTGTACATAGGAGCAGTATTATAGTAGTTATATTCTTGTACATAGGAGAAGTATTATAGTAGTTATATTCTTGTATACAGGAGGTAGTATTATAGTAGTTATATTCTTGTACATAGGAGTAGTATTATAGTAGTTATATTCTTGGACATAGGAGCAGTATTATAGTAGTTATATTCTTGTACATAGGAGTAGTATTATAGTAGTTATATTCTTGTATATAGGAGTAGTATTATAGTAGTAGTTATATTCTTGTACATAGGAGTAGAATTATAGTAGTTATATTCTTGTACATAGGAGGTAGTATTATAGTAGTTATATTCTTGTACATAGGAGTAGTATTATAGTAGTTATATTCTTGTACATAGGAGTAGTATTATAGTAGTTATATTCTTGTACATAGGAGGTAGTATTATAGTAGTTATATTCTTGTACATAGGGGGCAGTATTATAGTAGTTATATTCTTGTACATAGGGGGCAGTATTATATTAGTTATATTCTTGTACATAGGAGCAGTATTATAGTAGTTATATTCTTGTACATAGGGAGCAGTATTATAGTAGTTATATTCTTGTACATAGGAGTAGTATTATAGTAGTTATATTCTTGTACATAGTGGCAGTATTATAGTAGTTATATTCTTGAACATAGGAGCAGTATTATAGTAGTTATATTCTTGGACATAGGAGCAGTATTATACTAGTTATATTCTTGCACATAGGAGTAGTATTATAGTAGTTATATTCTTGTACATAGGAGGTAGTATTATAGTAGTTATATTCTCGTACATAGGAGGTAGTATTATAGTAGTTATATTCTCGTACATAGGAGGTAGTATTATAGTAGTTATATTCTTGTACATAGGAGTAGTATTATAGTAGTTATATTCTTGTACATAGGGGGCAGTATTATAGTAGTTATATACTTGTACATAGGAGCAGTATTATAGTAGTTATATTCTTGTACATAGGGGGCAGTATTATAGTAGTTATATACTTGTACATAGGAGAAGTATTATAGTAGTTATATTCTTGGACATAGGAGCAATATTATAGTAGTTATATTCTTGTACATAGGAGTAGTATTATAGTAGTTACATTCTTGTACATAGGAGTAGTATTATAGTAGTTATATTCTTGTACATAGGGGGCAGTATTATAGTAGTTATATTCTTGTACATAGGAGCAGTATTATAGTAGTTATATTCTTGTACATAGGGGGCAGTATTATAGTAGTTATATACTTGTACATAGGAGTAGTATTATAGTAGTTATATTCTTGTACATAGGAGTAGTATTATAGTAGTTATATTCTTGTACATAGGGGGCAGTATTATAGTAGTTATATTCTTGTACATAGGAGCAGTATTATAGTAGTTATATACTTGTACATAGGAGTAGTATTATAGTAGTTATATACTTGTACATAGGAGTAGTATTATAGTAGTTATATTCTTGTACATAGGGGGCAGTATTATAGTAGTTATATTCTTGTACATAGGGGGCAGTATTATAGTAGTTATATTCTTGTACATAGGAGAAGTATTATAGTAGTTATATTCTTGTATACAGGAGGTAGTATTATAGTAGTTATATTCTTGTACATAGGAGTAGTATTATAGTAGTTATATTCTTGGACATAGGAGCAGTATTATAGTAGTTATATTCTTGTACATAGGAGTAGTATTATAGTAGTTATATTCTTGTATATAGGAGTAGTATTATAGTAGTAGTTATATTCTTGTACATAGGAGTAGAATTATAGTAGTTATATTCTTGTACATAGGAGGTAGTATTATAGTAGTTATATTCTTGTACATAGGAGTAGTATTATAGTAGTTATATTCTTGTACATAGGAGTAGTATTATAGTAGTTATATTCTTGTACATAGGAGGTAGTATTATAGTAGTTATATTCTTGTACATAGGGGGCAGTATTATAGTAGTTATATTCTTGTACATAGGGGGCAGTATTATATTAGTTATATTCTTGTACATAGGAGTAGTATTATAGTAGTTATATTCTTGTACATAGGAGCAGTATTATAGTAGTTATATTCTTGGACATAGGAGCAGTATTATACTAGTTATATTCTTGCACATAGGAGTAGTATTATAGTAGTTATATTCTTGTACATAGGAGGTAGTATTAGAGTAGTTATATTCTCGTACATAGGAGGTAGTATTATAGTAGTTATATTCTCGTACATAGGAGGTAGTATTATAGTAGTTATATTCTTGTACATAGGAGTAGTATTATAGTAGTTATATTCTTGTACATAGGGGGCAGTATTATAGTAGTTATATTCTTGTACACAGGAGCAGTATTATAGTAGTTATATTCTTGTACATAGGGGGCAGTATTATAGTAGTTATATTCTTGTACATAGGGGGCAGTATTATAGTAGTTATATTCTTGTACATAGGAGCAGTATTATAGTAGTTATATACTTGTACATAGGAGTAGTATTATAGTAGTTATATACTTGTACATAGGAGTAGTATTATAGTAGTTATATTCTTGTACATAGGGGGCAGTATTATAGTAGTTATATTCTTGTACATAGGGGGCAGTATTATAGTAGTTATATTCTTGTACATAGGAGCAGTATTATAGTAGTTATATTCTTGTACATAGGGGGCAGTATTATAGTAGTTATATTCTTGTACATAGGAGTAGTATTATAGTAGTTATATTCTTGTATATAGGAGCAGTATTATAGTAGTTATATTCTTGTACATAGGAGTAGTATTATAGTAGTTATATTCTTGTATATAGGAGTAGTATTATAGTAGTAGTTATATTCTTGTACATAGGAGTAGAATTATAGTAGTTATATTCTTGTACATAGGAGGTAATTTTTATTAGTAAAAACAAAACAAAAATACATTACATTCCAGCAGAATTAATAACTAATAATAATAATAATATAACATAAATCAGACATGTCTGTCAGATAACAAAAATGAGAATCACTTTAACTTAAGAGTCCATTGCTGGCAGGATAAAGAGGGGGAAAAAAAAATAAATCCATAAATAAATGAACAGACTTATTTGCAGTGTTATCAGAATATTCAGCAATCGATATATACATTTCTCCACAATTTTACATTATCAGACTTTTTTCTGACCTCCAGAGACTTTATCCACCTCAGTTCAGACATGATATATGTGACAGCGGTCATATGACGGAAGGGCTCTCTGTGTAGGGACTCCTGGGTCCTTGTATGCCAGTGATAATATTTGATGACAGTAATAATAATATACAGGGTCTCCCGGTTAATGTCACCTATATTAGTTGGGATGCCATATATGATTTCGGGGTATTTGAGTGATTGTAATCGGGGAATTTTCAGCCTCCGGGATATTTCCTGCCAGATCTTTCGCCCTCCCCCGCACTCTGATATAAAATGTGCCATGGTCTCCTCCTGCTGACAACCTAATGGACATGCCCGATCTGTCACACTGAGATGTTTTAGGTTGCCTCTTACAAAAAGTTTCCCATGCAGAGATAGCCAGGCAATGTCAAAGAACTTTGCAGGGAGCCTCCGACCAGTGAGGAGCCTCAGACTATCCTGCAGGGTTATAGATGTGCAGTCCCTCAATGCTGGCTGGAGACAATAGAAGGTCTTACATACCCTGGTGTATAGATCTCTCCTGGTCTTACTCACCAGATAGGTCTTTTCAATACCCCATTTTTTCAGGCACCTTATGCCATAGTCCAGATACTGGGGGAGGTAGTCACGAGTCGATCGACCCCTCTTAAGGCTGCCGCCTCGCACCCAGGATTCTGCAAAAGGCAATATCCAGTCCCTGATACTATTTACCCACAGGGAGCTGTTATCTGAGTCCAGGCAACCAAAATTTACTTTTAGAAACATGGAGTCAAAAAACACCCTTGGATTTAACATATCCAGCCCACCCTCTCTCCTCTGTAGGTAGGTTATCCCTCTTTTTACTGGGTTCAACCTGTTCCCCCACAAAAGTTGGAAGAACAGGCTAAAGAGCCTAGCGGAGAAAGATTCTGGCAAAGGAAAGACAACAGAGACGTACAAGAAGACAGGGACCAGGTAAGTCTTCAACATTTTAACCCTTTCTCTATAGGTCAGCCTCCAGTTCTTCCATCGCTGAACCTTTGCATTTCCGGATTCCAACTTTTCTTCCCAATTTAGTCTGCAATTATCATCCCTCCCGAATTTCACCCCAAGGATCTTAATATAGGAGGAGGCCTGGGCAAACTGCGGCAGATCAAATGTAGGACCAGTATGACCCGTCCAGAGAGCTTGACTCTTCTCAAGGTTGACAAGAGACCCGGAGGCCTCTGAGTAACTTCTGATGGCTGCAGACAACATCTCCACCTCACGAGGCTCAGATATCACCACAGTCACATCATCCGCGTAGGCAACAACTCTCAGGGGCAAGCAGTGGGGGACCGGCGCCCCCTGAAAATCACACTCCTGCAGTGACCTAAGAAACGGGTCTATGGCAAACACATACAGTAATGGACTCAGTGGGCAACCTTGTCTCACCCCTGCCTCAACCCTGAAAGCATCACCCTGCCAACCATTAATCAGAGGAAAGCTCTCCGCCTCACGGTACAAAGTTCTCAGCCAATCCACAAATTGTCCCGGAATACCGTACTTTGTCAAAGTCGCCCATAGATACTCATGGTCTACTCTGTCAAAGGCCTTAGCCTGGTCAAGACTCACAACACATCTCCCACACCTCAGAGCTTTACATCTCTCAAACATCTCCCTTATCGAGATAACTGCTCCAGAGATGTTCCGCCCTTTAACTGTGCCAAACTGTGAGCCTGCCAACAGTGCCGGGGACAAACAAACTAATCTAGAGAACAGAATTTTTGCAAGAATCTTCCTATCGACATTCAAGAGGGCAATCGGCCTCCAGTTCTTGATGTCACTAGGCTCTTTACCTTTAGACAGCAGGATCAGGGAGGACACTCTCATGGATGGAGGCATCAGGTGGTTTTCTAGACTAGTTTTGTATACATCCACGAGAATTGGTGCCAAGAGGTCTCGGAATTTCTTATAGAACTCAGCTGTAATCCCATCTGGACCTGGTGCCTTCTTCAGATGTAACTTATCTATGGCCTTTTTCACCTCCTCCACTGTTAACTCTGCTGTCAAAGGAGAAAAGTCCAAATCATTAGTATCAGGACCTGGAGTTGCCTCCAAGAATTGAGCCACCTTCTCTCTATCCAAAACCTTCTTCTGAAACAAGTCAGCATAGTAAGTTCTCACCACCCCCAGGATACCCTCCCGAGACTCCTGTAACACACCCTGGGAGTCAGTGAGACCTGTGACCGATTTATTTGCCACCCGCTCCCTGCAATTCTCAAAAGGATCCGGAGCCCCTAAGGACCCATAATCCCGTTCAAGAACCAGGGATGTATACCTGCGGTACTGATACTGACTGATCTCAGATTTCAGCCGGTCAATCTTCTGTTGGTTATCCCCGCCCGCCGAATAGAGTGACTCTAATTCTTTCCGCAGCCTGAGATACTGGCTATACTTACTCTTCCCCTTCTTAACTGACAGTCTCCTTAAGAGGGATCTGATCTCCTCCTTGACATCCTCCCACCAGTCTGCCATGTTGTCATAAAACACCACTCTCTCAAGCTGGTTCTGAAATAGAGAGTGGACACAACTCCGGACACAGTCATCGTCCAAGAGGCTGGAATTGAGCTTCCATAGGCCTCTCCCAATATCAGGGCGTTTTGTGGAGCCCAAGCAAAAATACAAAGCCAGATGGTCAGAATAAGGGACTGTCTTTTCACTTTTCTCACTAACATGCTCAGCGGGACTGACCAGAGCTAAGTCTATCCGACTGCATCTACCAGCGCAGGAGTAAGTGAATTTTGGTTTCCTACCACCCTCAGTAAACACATCAGACAGACCAGCCTGGGAAATAATTCTGCTTAAGACCTTGCAGTCCCTGGTGAGAGGCCTACCAGTAGGTCTGTCACTGGATGACATGGTGGCATTGAAGTCCCCTGCCATGACTACCGGAACAGATGTAAACAAGTACTGCTTGACTTCATCAAACAGACGTGCCCTTTCCATCACCGACTGCGGTGGACCATAGATATTAATGAGTCGGAGCCTTCTGCCTCGGATGGTAACTTCTAAAACCAGGCACCTCCCCATCAGAACCTCAGTGAATCTGTGTATGGTGACATCAGGGGTGTTAAACAGTATAGAAACCCCGGCATAAGGTTCCACAGCCAGAGACCAGAAGGACGGGCCAGATTTCCATTCTCTCTCTGCTTCTCGTATTAGTCCTAAAGTATTTAAACGGGTTTCTTGTAAGAAATAGACATCGGCATCAAGATATCTCAGATGTTCATACACTGCGTGTCTTGTCCTCCTTGCTCGGATGCTATTCACATTACTAGAGATAACTTTAAGATAGAAACCTGCCATCAGAACAACTAGGAATATGAGAAACAGAGAGATGGGCCCCATTGTCATAGATCAGAGTCAGAGGTGTCCTGGTGACCAGCTGTTTCCATGTCTGATTCGGACTGCCCCTCATCTCGGTGGGGTCTCCTCTTATTGGGAGGATCGCCCTCTGGTTCATCCTCATACTCCGCCATCATTCGTGAGAGTTCTCTGTCTAGTTCTGCTTCTCCGTCTGACTCTGATAGGACACTAAATCTATTCCCCGTTGCAGTGACCTCGCCTGCACTACTTACTCTCATCTTTGTAGGCTTTTCTACCGTGGTCCACTCACCCTCAGGCTTACGGCTGGCTTTATCCTTCTTCCTCCTTTTATTATTATTGGATGATCGGGCAGGAGAAGAGACGACCACTGAGGGTTGTACAACCTGCTTGACAACCTCCATGGTCGTCTCAATGGGTCCCGACTCGGCCTGGTCTTGGGTGGTATCACCTGTATGTGGTTGAGGCTCCGCCTCCGTGACTACTGACCCTGACAATAGCGCCTCCTCCTCCTCCTGTATGTCATCAGCCGCTGCCAGCAAGTCCTCATCAGGGCTATCCTTACAGATGTTATGCCAGGCATCAGGACAATCTCTGTGGGGGTGACCGATCCGACCGCACAGGTTACACCTAATGCTTTGGCATGTGGCACTCACGTGGCCCATTTCATTACATAGGCTACACTTTACCATGGAGCATACACTGGCCACATGGCCGGCCTTCCCACACTTGAAGCACCGGCGAGGCTGACCCGCATAGAAGCAGATCCCTTTTTCTCGGCCTATAAAGAACGAATTGGGCAGATGTTGGGTTATGTTGTTCTGCTGACGCAACTTCACCAGGACCCTCCACCCACCGGTCCAGACCCCGTCTTCATCCCTGTTCTTACTAAGATCGGACATGAGGTCACAATGCCTCCTGAGCCAGATGACTATGTCCTGAGGGGGAACGGCTTCATTCCAAAATACAATTGTGACAGAGGCTGTATCTGGCCTAGAGATGGGGATGAAACTGAACTTATCCCAACCTTCCGTATCTCTCAACCTGGTGAGATTGGCCCAGAACCGGTCCAGATCAGACATCAGCTTAAAACTAACATCATACCCCTGGCGGTCAGGAAGGTTTATGACGGCCAGGATATCAGTCGGCACAAAGCCCATCTGGGTACATAGGAGCTCTCGGACCACAAACCTCCTATCCGGCAGATCCTCCTTGGCACCTCCGTGCCTAAACCTGACTACATTCCTCCTCCTGAAAGCCTGGCCTGTATAATTGGAGTTTGATGCAAAAGATGGAGCACCGCGGCTCCAGGCATTCCCTGAGGAGGTACGGCCGGATCCGCCATCTTGGCGTGTTTGTGGGCGCTGTGTGGGCTGCTGAGCACCTGTACCATGTGGTTCTGCTACTGTGCGAGTATCTAGAGGGGGAAAGTCCTGCACACTGGACTGTCCTGTGTCCGCCCCACCATCAACCTCTATGTCTGCAATATCACCAGACTCCAGAGACTGGACTGCAGAGGGGTCTGACGCCATAGATCGTGAAGGAACCCCCCCAGAAACACCTTCCCCTGCTGGGCCGTTATCACATACAGGAATATCCATAATATCAGGCACATTAGTCAGACAATCAGCGGCAGCAGAGTCCTGCACAGCAGAGTCCATATTAGTATTATAGTCAGCGGCAGCAGAGTCCTGCATAGCAGAGTCCATATTAGTATTATAGTCAGCGGCAGCAGAGTCCTGCACAACAGAGTCCACAACCTGTAACCCCAGATATGTTACTCCCCCAGTACCTTCAGGTAAGAGTCCATAGTCCTGCTGCAATGACTTGTCTCCTGGGACTTGTGGTGTCTGCACAGCTGCTACTTCATTACCATTAGGCAGGGGTCCATGACCTGGTTGCAAAGTGCTGGTTGCTGGGACTTGTGGTGCCTTGCTGAGAACTGCTGCAGGTTTTTGCTGTTGCTGAACACTGGTCGCTTTCCCGTACAAATTCCCTTCCTTAAAAGGGAAACTTGCTGGCTGCAGAACTGGTTTTACATGGGACTGCTGGCTGCCACCTTGAGAGGGTTCAGACCCAGCTTTGGCACAAGGTGATGGTGACTTCTGGTATTCCTGGAACCGCTGCTGGTTTCTGTACGATTCTCCCACCGGTCCCATTTGCTCCAGTACAGTCTCGGTCTCCCGTACGTTCTCGGCGAGCTCTTTCGCCAGTGCACTCAGCTTCCTGTCCAGTAACACCAGTTTCTCAGGGCATGCAGACTTTTTTAGATTATACGCACATTCAATCTGTCTCTGCAGATATATTTTACTGGCCTTCAATGTCTCCAGTCGCTTGACCAGTGCTGGTATCTCATCTGCCAGGCGCAGTTCTGGTGCTCGCTCAGTAGCTGTGACAGTCTGTGCATTGTTGGAGAGCTTTGCAGGTTGGTTACCCCCAGTATGGCTTCTGGTTGGTGTAGCCTGTGATTTCTGACATGCTACGGCTGTTGTCACTGCCATGGGCCCACAATGTCCAGACTGGGGACTATGTCCCAGTTTATTTCCAGTGACTGTACTGCTGGTACCTTGAAGCTTCCCCGCTGGTCTCCCTTTGATCTCCTCCACTGCCTTCACTACATTTTTGTAGTTACCGCTTCCAGATCTTGTCCGCTCAGACCGTACCAATACAGACTGCTGCATGTTCTCCTGCATGGTCTGCTTCTCCAGGGATGTTCTCCTCTGTCTGCAGGAGGGTGGGGTGGACTGGACACCTGCAACCTGCAATGGAGTCTGCACAGGCTGCAAAGTTTGCTCCTTACATTCAACCATTTTGCTTGGTTGTTGCACCGTACTACTGCTTGCTTCCGTTACTTCTTCCTTTACAACTTTCTTCCCATCTTGGCTTGCTGCACTAGGACTGCTGACACACTGGACACGATTCCCATTACTGGGGACTTTAGGATTTCCATCCATTTTTTTAGTTGTCTGGGAATTGCTTCCCAGAGAAGGCCTTGGAGCCTGGGCCTTGGCAGGGGAACTTCCCCACCCAGGGTGGCCCCGCCCTGGGCTATCTCCAGACATCAGGAGCCTCAGGAGAGCTACAAAAACACGTCCTCACAGCTAGGAGGTAGTATTATAGTAGTTATATTCTTGTACATAGGAGTAGTATTATAGTAGTTATATTCTTGTACATAGGAGTAGTATTATAGTAGTTATATTCTTGTACATAGGAGGTAGTATTATAGTAGTTATATTCTTGTACATAGGGGGCAGTATTATAGTAGTTATATTCTTGTACATAGGGGGCAGTATTATATTAGTTATATTCTTGTACATAGGAGCAGTATTATAGTAGTTATATTCTTGTACATAGGGGGCAGTATTATAGTAGTTATATTCTTGTACATAGGAGTAGTATTATAGTAGTTATATTCTTGTACATAGTGGCAGTATTATAGTAGTTATATTCTTGAACATAGGAGCAGTATTATAGTAGTTATATTCTTGTACATAGGAGCAGTATTATACTAGTTATATTCTTGCACATAGGAGTAGTATTATAGTAGTTATATTCTTGTACATAGGAGGTAGTATTATAGTAGTTATATTCTTGTACATAGGGGGCAGTATTATAGTAGTTATATTCTTGTACATAGGAGCAGTACTATAGTAGTTATATTCTTGTACATAGGAGCAGTATTATAGTAGTTATATTCTTGTACATAGGGGGCAGTATTATAGTAGTTATATTCTTGTACATAGGAGTAGTATTATAGTAGTTATATTCTTGTACATAGTGGCAGTATTATAGTAGTTATATTCTTGTACATAGGAGCAGTATTATAGTAGTTATATTCTTGGACATAGGAGCAGTATTATACTAGTTATATTCTTGCACATAGGAGTAGTATTATAGTAGTTATATTCTTGTACATAGGAGGTAGTATTATAGTAGTTATATTCTTGTACATAGGAGTAGTATTATAGTAGTTACATTCTTGTACATAGGGGTCAGTATTATAGTAGTTATATTCTTGTACATAGGAGTAGTATTATAGTAGTTATATTCTTGTATATAGGAGCAGTATTATAGTAGTTATATTCTTGTACATAGGAGCAGTATTATAGTAGTTATATTCTTGTACATAGGAGAAGTATTATAGTAGTTATATTCTTGTATACAGGAGGTAGTATTATAGTAGTTATATTCTTGTATACAGGAGGTAGTATTATAGTAGTTATATTCTTGTACATAGGAGTAGTATTATAGTAGTTATATTCTTGGACATAGGAGCAGTATTATAGTAGTTATATTCTTGTACATAGGAGTAGTATTATAGTAGTTATATTCTTGTATATAGGAGTAGTATTATAGTAGTAGTTATATTCTTGTACATAGGGGGCAGTATTATAGTAGTTATATTCTTGTACATAGGAGTAGTATTATAGTAGTTATATTCTTGTACATAGTGGCAGTATTATAGTAGTTATATTCTTGTACATAGGAGCAGTATTATAGTAGTTATATTCTTGTACATAGGAGCAGTATTATAGTAGTTATATTCTTGTACATAGGAGAAGTATTATAGTAGTTATATTCTTGTATACAGGAGGTAGTATTATAGTAGTTATATTCTTGTACATAGGAGTAGTATTATAGTAGTTATATTCTTGGACATAGGAGCAGTATTATAGTAGTTATATTCTTGTACATAGTGGCAGTATTATAGTAGTTATATTCTTGTATACAGGAGGTAGTATTATAGTAGTTATATTCTTGTACATAGGAGGTAGTATTATAGTAGTTATATTCTTGTACATAGGAGTAGTATTATAGTTGTTACATTCTTGTACATAGTGGTCAGTATTATAGTAGTTATATTCTTGTACATAGGAGTAGTATTATAGTAGTTATATTCTTGTATATAGGAGCAGTATTATAGTAGTTATATTCTTGTACATAGGAGCAGTATTATAGTAGTTATATTCTTGTACATAGGAGAAGTATTATAGTAGTTATATTCTTGTATACAGGAGGTAGTATTTTAGTAGTTATATTCTTGTACATAGGAGTAGTATTATAGTAGTTATATTCTTGGACATAGGAGCAGTATTATAGTAGTTATATTCTTGTACATAGGAGTAGTATTATAGTAGTTATATTCTTGTATATAGGAGTAGTATTATAGTAGTAGTTATATTCTTGTACATAGGAGTAGAATTATAGTAGTTATATTCTTGTACATAGGAGGTAGTATTATATTAGTTATATTCTTGTACATAGGAGCAGTATTATAGTAGTTATATTCTTGTACATGGGGGCAGTATTATAGTAGTTATATTCTTGTACATAGGAGTAGTATTATAGTAGTTATATTCTTGTACATAGTGGCAGTATTATAGTAGTTATATTCTTGTACATAGGAGCAGTATTATAGTAGTTATATTCTTGGACATAGGAGCAGTATTATAGTAGTTATATTCTTGCACATAGGAGTAGTATTATAGTAGTTATATTCTTGTACATAGGAGGTAGTATTATAGTAGTTATATTCTTGTACATAGGGGGCAGTATTATAGTAGTTATATTCTTGTACATAGGAGCAGTATTATACTAGTTATATTCTTGTACATAGGAGGTAGTATTATAGTAGTTATATTCTTGTACATAGGAGGTAGTATTATAGTAGTTATATTCTTGTACATAGGGGGCAGTATTATAGTAGTTATATTCTTGTACATAGGGGGCAGTATTATAGTAGTTATATTCTTGTACATAGGAGCAGTATTATACTAGTTATATTCTTGTACATAGGAGCAGTATTATACTAGTTATATTCTTGCACATAGGAGTAGTATTATAGTAGTTATATTCTTGTACATAGGGGGCAGTATTATAGTAGTTATATTCTTGTACATAGGAGCAGTATTATAGTAGTTATATTCTTGTACATAGGAGGTAGTATTATAGTAGTTATATTCTTGTACATAGGGGGCAGTATTATAGTAGTTATATTCTTGTACATAGGGGACAGTATTATAGTAGTTATATTCTTGTACATAGGAGCAGTATTATAGTAGTTATATTCTTGTACATAGGGGGCAGTATTATAGTAGTTATATACTTGTACATAGGAGTAGTATTATAGTAGTTATATTCTTGTACATAGGAGTAGTATTATAGTAGTTATATTCTTGTACATAGGGGGCAGTATTATACTAGTTATATTCTTGTACATAGGAGCAGTATTATACTAGTTATATTCTTGTACATAGGAGCAGTATTATACTAGTTATATTCTTGCACATAGGAGTAGTATTATAGTAGTTATATTCTTGTACATAGGAGGTAGTATTATAGTAGTTATATTCTTGTACATAGGGGGCAGTATTATAGTAGTTATATTCTTGTACATAGGGGGCAGTATTATAGTAGTTATATTCTTGTACATAGGGGACAGTATTATAGTATTTATATTCTTGTACATAGGAGCAGTATTATAGTAGTTATATTCTTGTACATAGGAGGTAGTATTATAGTAGTTATATTCTTGTACATAGGAGCAGTATTATAGTAGTTATATTCTTGTACATAGGGGGCAGTATTATAGTAGTTATATACTTGTACATAGGAGTAGTATTATAGTAGTTATATTCTTGTACATAGGAGTAGTATTATAGTAGTTATATTCTTGTACATAGGGGGCAGTATTATACTAGTTATATTCTTGTACATAGGAGCAGTATTATACTAGTTATATTCTTGTACATAGGAGCAGTATTATACTAGTTATATTCTTGCACATAGGAGTAGTATTATAGTAGTTATATTCTTGTACATAGGAGGTAGTATTATAGTAGTTATATTCTTGTACATAGGGGGCAGTATTATAGTAGTTATATTCTTGTACATAGGGGGCAGTATTATAGTAGTTATATTCTTGTACATAGGGGACAGTATTATAGTATTTATATTCTTGTACATAGGAGCAGTATTATAGTAGTTATATTCTTGTACATAGGAGGTAGTATTATAGTAGTTATATTCTTGTACATAGGGGGCAGTATTATAGTAGTTATATTCTTGTACATAGGAGCAGTATTATAGTAGTTATATTCTTGTACATAGGAGGTAGTATTATAGTAGTTATATTCTTGTACATAGGGGGCAGTATTATAGTAGTTATATTCTTGTACATAGGGGGCAGTATTATAGTAGTTATATTCTTGTACATAGGGGGCAGTATTATAGTAGTTATATTCTTGTACATAGGAGCAGTATTATAGTAGTTATATTCTTGTACATAGGAGGTAGTATTATAGTAGTTATATTCTTGTACATAGGAGTAGTATTATAGTAGTTATATTCTTGTACATAGGAGGTAGTATTATAGTAGTTATATTCTTGTACATAGGAGTAGTATTATAGTAGTTATATTCTTGTACATAGGAGTAGTATTATAGTAGTTATATTCTTGTACATAGGAGCAGTATTATAGTAGTTATATTCTTATACATAGGAGTAGTATTATAGTAGTTATATTCTTGTACATAGGAGCAGTATTATAGTAGTTATATTCTTATACATAGGAGCAGTATTATAGTAGTTATATTCTTGTACATAGGAGTAGTATTATAGTAGTTATATTCTTGTACATAGGAGCAGTATTATAGTAGTTATATTCTTATACATAGGAGCAGTATTATAGTAGTTATATTCTTATACATAGGAGTAGTATTATAGTAGTTATATTCTTGTACATAGGAGGTAGTATTATTCAGTGTATATAGGTTCCAGCTCTGTGGGGGTTATGAGTAATGATGTGACTCTATATAGGGCCATGTGTGATTCGTCTTCCATTAACTCTATGTGTACACAGTCCTCCTGCGCGCACCTGCCCAGGCTCTGATCTCTTTGTCATTCTGAATGGGTTGCGGCTGTTCTGAGTGCTGTGTGATGTCATGGAAACACTGGTGCATGGAATAGACGCCTGTACCTGCACCCACACACTACAGCCGGAGCTCAGGTTTAATGTCTATCATTATTTCCTGGAGAGAAAACAATCTGAGATAACTCACTGACCTTGACATTATCATTCAGATGTAGCAGAGCCGAATTTGCCATTTAACTCTCTGAAGTGTGAAAGGGAGGTGAGTTGCAATAGCGCAGTACGGCCACTATAGATTGTAAGCTCTTTTGAGCAGGGCCCTCAGTCCCATTGTGTGAAATGACGTTCTTTGTTATGTATCTGCCTGTATCTGAACCCTATAAATTGTACAGCGCTGCGGAATATGTTGGCGCTATATAAATAAAATGTATTATTATTATTATATTATACGTTGGATGGCGCTGTCCGCTTTCCGCTCTAGTCACTGTGCAGATATCAGGACCCCCACTCATCTGATACTTATGACCTACCACATTAATATCTTCTTTTGGGCAACCTAAATGATGGGGTCAAAGGAAGATTTCCTCCATTTGCAGAAACACTTTGTGCTGCTGTGGACCCTTTTCCTCTCCCTTCTCAGAAGTTCACAGCTCCCTATAGAAGTCCTCTGACATGAAATACTCTGTGCTGCTGTGCTTCATATATTATGTACTGCAGACCTGCCCCCTCATATATGGTACTATCCCTTTAAGAACATGTAATTCCATCTTCAGGCTATAGGTGTCACTGTTGTCCTTGTCTATCAACTACATCTACTCTGACTGCAAACCCAAAGACATATAATCTCCAGCTTCTGTTACCAGGATACAGATTTGTTTGCAGTTTTTTTTCTGCTGCATGTGAACAGTGTCATAGGCAAGTCTCCTACCAATTTCCTGCAATGACTGTAAAAATCCCACATGGTGAATGCAAAACCTCCAATATACTGCTACAATGTCACAAGGCAGATTAGTGGGTGCGCACAATGTTGATGCATGACACAATGAGTCCCAAAGAGGAACAGCTCCATCCTGCTTGCTGATTGTTTCCAGGTAGCTACTGTACCATCTGTACTGGAGAGAACCGAAAAAATCAAAAGGTCCTAACTGCAAAAATGACTGCAGTTTCATGGCAATAGTCTGGAGCCGATCCTGAGGTCTATTGGAGAGTTTTCTAGACATGCTCTGTACAGGAAGTGGGCGGAGATAAACTGTGACATCATCTATTGTCAGTAGTGATGTAATGATGGCTCAGTGGTTTTGTCTATAGAGGTGTTATCTTCTATTGTAAAGTAGTCTGTGCTGTAAATGAGGCGATTGCTGCAAAGAAATCCCTTACAGAATTGGCAAGTGTTAGTCTATTATTTGGCTTAGTAGCCAGAGGGAAAATTGCAGAATATTTGTTACATTCAAAAAGGTTTTAAAAATAAATGGAATTTTTGGTTTTGGATTCCCTTTATAGGGTATGAATGCTGGAAGGTGAGGGGTTAAGCCTGAAGCTCTGACAGGGTGTGTAGACTTTTGCACCCCCACCCTGAGGCCGTCATCTCACAGGTCTTTATTGTGAAATAGACACGATAAATGTGACGAAGCAGAAATCCTGGGGACGTCACAGGACGGAGCCCACATACTGACTGTTACCACATACTCCCGTATTTAGGGAACTGGTCGCGTACTGCCCCTCTCCGCACCTTCTTCTTTACGTGACGGTGACATCAGGGGCTGCAAATGTCAAGGAAGCGACGAGTTGTCAGGAACTGCGGTGGATATGACCGTGAATTCTGCAGAAGAATGAGAAAGATAAAAATAGGACAGAAAATCAGAACAGAGGAGTCGACACCAGTCCTGATGGGGCTGTATGAGGAAATACTAGTGTTCCTCCTGTACATTTCTAATAAAATTTAAATCTGGGTGAAATCAGCTGATCAAAAAGGGGTGTCCCTACAGTCTGGCACTGGCGGCCCTATATTGGTTAGGTTCAGACAGGGACGCCCCCAACTGGTAATGACCAGATATACCAATATATTCAAATATTTCTAAGAAGAATTACAGAGGAACGGCACAAAGGTCTAATGCAAGAAGCACCAGAAGTGTTATCTGAGGAATACAAGTATTCCCTCTATATACACAGTGCCGGTATATTGTCCTCTATATACTCAGTGCCGGTATATTGTCCTCTGTATACACAGTGCCGGTATATTGTCCTCTGTATACACAGTGCCAGTATATCGTCCTCCATATACACAGTGCCGGTATATCGTCCTCCGTATACACAGTGCCGGTATATCGTCCTCCGTATACACAGTGCCGGTATATCGTCCTCTGTATACACAGTGCCGGTATATTGTCCTCTGTATACACAGTGCCGGTATATTGTCCTCTATATACTCAGTGCCGGCATATTGTCCTCCGTATACACAGTGCCGGTATATCATCCTCCGTATACACAGTGCCGGTATATCGTCCTCTGTATACACAGTGCCGGTATATTGTCCTCTGTATACACAGTGCCGGTATATTGTCCTCTATATACTCAGTGCCGGCATATTGTCCTCTGTATACACAGTGCCGGTATATCGTCCTGTGTATACACAGTGCCGGTATATCGTCCTCTGTATACACAGTGCCGGTATATCGTCCTCCGTATACACAGTGCCAATATAGCGCCCTCCGTATACACAGTGCCGGTATATTGTCCTCTGTATACACAGTGCCGGTATATTGTCCTCTGTATACACAGTGCCGGTATATCGTCCTCCGTATACACAGTGCCGGTATATCGTCCTCCGTATACACAGTGCCGGTATATCGTCCTCTGTATACACAGTGCCGGTATATTGTCCTCTGTATACACAGTGCCGGTATATCGTCCTCTGTATACACAGTGCCGATATAGCGCCCTCCGTATACACAGTGCCGATATAGCGCCCTCCGTATACAGAGTGCCGGTATATTGTCCTCTGTATACACAGTGCCGGTATATTGTCCTCTGTATACACAGTGCCGGTATATTGTCCTCTGTATACACAGTGCCGGTATATTGTCCTCTGTATACACAGTGCCGGTATATTGTCCTCTGTATACACAGTGCCGGTATATCGTCCTCCGTATACACAGTGCCGATATAGCTCCCTCTTTATAAGATAAGATAATCCTTTAATAGTCCCACAGCGCTGGTATAGTGCCCTCCGTATACAAAGCGCCGATATAGTGCGCTCCATATACACCGTGCCGGTATAGCGCCCCCCCCCCCCCATATACACAGTGCCAGTATAGTGCCCTCCATATACACAGTGCCAGTATATTGTCCTCTGTATACACAGCGCTGGTATATCGTCCTCTGTATACACAGTGCCAGTATAGTGCCCTCCATATACACAGTGCAGGTATATTGTCCTCTGTATACACAGTGCCGGTATATCGTCCTCTGTATACACAGTGCCGGTATATCGTCCTCTGTATACACAGTGCCGGTATAGCGCCCTCCGTATACACAGTGCCGGTATATTGTCCTCTGTATACACAGCACTGGTATATTGCGCTCCGTATACACAGTGCCAGTATAGCGCCCTCCACATTTCGCCTTCATGGTACTTAGTAATACATTTCTGTGGTACTTTGTTGGGCCCGCGGTCACCCCCACATTATGGAGGAGTCTGGGGATCAGCAGTGCCCTCGCTTCATTCACACAATATGGCAATGACAGGGAGACTTGTGCAGATGATATATATAGTGCAGATAAGACCTCTGTGTTCTGGCAGTGAATGGAGATCTCACTTACACCCAGACACTGAAGCCCCGCACAGGTACCCTATACCTCAGAGCTGAGGGTCTGTTACACTGTATGAGGACATGTACCACAGCTCTCACTACAACAACCAGCAGAGCGTTATCTCGTCCCGTCACTAGAGGCCGCGGCCGCCATCTTCTTGTAGACCAGGCCGGGAGTGACGGCAGCTCTGACCCGGAAGTGAAGAGCAGGAGCCGGCAGTGATCGGGCGGCATGAGTCCTGTCCTTGGGCTGGAATAGAGAGCTGCAGACATGTTCCTCACCTGTGTAAACTGTGAGTGGAATAGAGGTGTCAATAAAGGGTGATAGGGTGTCAGTGAGGGGTGTGGGTGTATATACTGGGTGATAGGGTGTCAGTAGGGGGTTTGGGTGTATACACTGGGTGATAGGGTGTCAGTAGGGGGTGTGGGTGTATATACTGGGTGATAGGGTGTCAGTGAGGGGTGTGGGTGTATATACTGGGTGATAGGGTGTCAGTAGGGGGTGTGGGTGTATATACTGGGTGATAGGGTGTCAGTGAGGGGTTTGGGTGTATATACTGGGTGATAGGGTGTCAGTAGGGGGTTTGGGTGTATATACTGGGTGATAGGGTGTCAGTAGGGGGTTTGGGTGTATATACTGGGTGATAGGGTGTCAGTGAGGGGTTTGGGTGTATATACTGGGTGATAGGGTGTCAGTAGGGGGTGTGAGTGTATATACTGGGTGATAGGGTGTCAGTAGGGGGTGTGGGTGTATATACTGGGTGATAGGGTGTCAGTAGGGGGTGTGGGTGTATATACTGGGTGATAGGGTGTCAGTAGGGGGTGTGGGTGTATATACTGGGTGATAGGGTGTCAGTAGGGGGTTTGGGTGTATATACTGGGTGATAGGGTGTCAGTAGGGGGTGTGGGTGTATATACTGGGTGATAGGGTGTCAGTAGGGGGTGTGGGTGTATATACTGGGTGATAGGGTGTCAGTAGGGGGTGTGGGTGTATATACTGGGTGATAGGGTGTCAGTAGGGGGTGTGGGTGTATATACTGGGTGATAGGGTGTCAGTAGGGGGTTTGGGTGTATATACTGGGTGATAGGGTGTCAGTAGGGGGTGTGGGTGTATATACTGGGTGATAGGGTGTCAGTAGGGGGTGTGGGTGTATATACTGGGTGATAGGGTGTCAGTAGGGGGTTTGGGTGTATATACTGGGTGATAGGGTGTCAGTGGGGGGGGGTGCAGGGGGGTGTATTTGGGGCATTGGAAGGGTTAATTATAGAGTTTGGGGCTGTTTGTGTGAAGATGTATTATAAGGTTATTATTAGTTGGGACGAGTATTATATTTGTCTTGTATAATAATCTTCTCTCTTTTCTTTATCATGTCTGGAACAGTCGCCAAAGCGAAATCCAAGTAAGTATTGCGTTATCAATATGGCCACCCACTGACCGATATGTATAATCATGGCTGACCATGTGCCTTAGCTAAAAGAAATAACCTGGACACCCATCATCAGGGACCACTCACCCCAGGGCGGATACTCACCCTCCCAATATCTGGGGTTACCACTTCCAGGATTTGTACACAGTGACTGCACCAGCAGAATAGTGAGCGCAGCTCTGGAGTATAATACAGGATATAACTCAGGATAAGTACAGGATAAGTAATGTAATGTATGTACACAGTGACTGCACCAGCAGAATAGTGAGCGCAGCTCTGGAGTATAATACAGGATAAGTAATGTAATGTATGTACACAGTGATTGTACCAGCAGAATAGTGAGTGCAGCTCTGGAGTATAATACAGGATATAACTCAGGATCAGTACAGGATAAGTAATGTAATGTATGTACACAGTGACTGCACCAGCAGAATAGTGAGTGCAGCTCTGGAGTATAATACAGGATAAGTAATGTATAAACACAATGATACCAAATCCACTTTAACCCCTCATCTTCCTTGTTTTTGGTCAGGGTGCTGCTTGTGCAGATGGTCAGTGCTGCCGGGACTGGCTATTCCTTCAACACTCGCAGGAACAGACTAAAAGACAAGCTGATCCTTAGGAAATACGACCCTTTTGGTAAGATTTCTGATACCTAATATTTTAGGGAAGGGGGGGGTCTACTGTATATTCTTGCTGTGCGGTCATAGATGTAATATGTTGGCTGCTTTACTGTGTGACTTTTTAGGTTGAGGGGTGTTTGAGTCTCTTATAGATTTGGGTCAAAGAAAGTGGGAGGTGAACTATGCATTGCGATTGGGCAATCTTTCTAATTCTCCCTAATCTCTTGCAGTAAAACAACACGTCTTATTCCATGAGAAGAAGAAAATCCGCAGCATTTAATGGCCGCATGGTGAATGTAGTAGGGAGAGGACTTGTGGGGGGCATCGCTTAGGTGGAAGGATCCTGCGGTACGTGTGAGGATGTGGAGTCACAACGTGGCTGTGGACCGGGCCGCTGCCCTGTGCTGGGGGTGCCGATGCTACTATGACCCACTATAGGGCTGTGGGACCGGATTTTGTCTGTGATTCGTCATCAATAAATATTTCTATATTTGTACAGCGGTCCCAGGAAATCCTTCTTATCCAAAGTCAGGAGCCTTGGCCTATAAGTAATCCAGCAGACAGCACCGGACTAGGCTACACTATGGCAGCTCCTGACAACCCCAGGCTGACTCCCCCATCACCTTATGTTTTATACTTTTACACATTATGAGGTGTCAGGAATTTGGCACAGGTAGTGCTCTTAAAGGGATTGTTCTGCCATAGACAATAGGATAAGTGTCTGACTGCTGGGCCCCCACCGATCTTGAGAATAGGGGGGCATCATCTGTGTATGAATGTAGAGACAAACACACGGCCCCTGTCCTCTTTTCATGTCTATGGGACTGCCAAGTGCTGATAGTCTATCCTCGTAGTCCCATAGAAATGAATGGAGCTTCTAGGGGCAAACGGTGGCTCAGTGGTTAGCACTAGAGATGAGCGAGTACTGTTTGGATCAGCCGATCCGAACAGCACACTTGCATAGAAGTGAATGGACGTAGCCGGCACGCGGAGGGTTAAGAGGCCGGCCGCAGTCAAAGCGGAAGTACCAGGTGCATCCATTAATTTCTATGGAGCGTGCTGTTCAGATCGGCTGATCCGAACAGTACTCGCTCATCTCTAGTTAGCACTTCAGCCTTGCAGCGCTGGAGTTCTCGGTTCTAATCCTGCCAGGAACAAGATCTGCAAGGAGTTTGTATGTTCTCCCGTGTTTGCGTGGATTTCCTCCCATTCTACAAAGACATACTGATAGAAAAAAAAAAGTACATTGTGATCCCTATATGGGGCTCACAACCTACATAAAAAAAAATTAAGAAATGAATGGAGCATCTGTTACTCCAATATCTAGACAGTGACAGGACGCCCCATTCTGGGGGCAGGTCCATCTAGAACACCTTAAAAATGCATTAAAAGCTAAACAATGTCAGGATTGTGATTTGTGTTTTTTCCTGTTTCACCTCGCAATAGATTATATGGAACGTAACTTACAAAATAAAACGTGTCCTGCAGAAAACAAGCCCTCATTCATCTATGTGAAGATCACTAAGGTGGGAAGGGGTTAAATGTGTCTATTAAAGGGGTTAGCCCGGTTTACAAATCTGATGGTCCATCCATAACATCTGCAGGGGCCTGACAGTCAGATCCCTGCCAGTCTCACTTTGTTAGCCTGTCTTAAAGGGGTTGTCCACAGCTTAGACTGTCATGATTTAACAGCGCTGTTACTGAGTGTATAAACATAACAAACCATTACTTGCCTCTCCCCGAGGCCTCACTTTACACTCCGTCAGTCTGTATACAGGTCCCCTCATCCAATCACGTGCTGTTTGTGAAGAGGTCACTGCTGAAGTCTGTGATTGGCTACAGCGGCCCTCTAGCACAATCGGGACGTCAGAAGGGAGTTGTATACAGACCAACAGAGCAGCCACTGCTGGCAATGGAGGCCCCGGGAGAGGTGAGTAATGGTTTGTTTATAGCCCCAGTAACAAAGCTATTAAATCATACAAATAAGAGCTGGACAGGCCCTTTAAGGATCGGCCGCTTGTTAAAGGCTGGGTAATCCCTAACAATGGAGTTGTGGCCGCCATGTAGGGAGCCTGTGAACTGAAGCTCAAGTGGGACAGCAAAAAATAAAAACCAAAGTCATAAAGCAAAATTTCCTGGACATAAGAATACGGCGCCCCCTAGTAAATCGCTTCTTTTCACAAAATGGCGTATTATTCAGTAAAATGAGTAAATCATAATAAAACACATATAAATCCGGTATCGCCGTAATGACCCTGCGGGAACAGCCGCCATGTTATATTCACACCGACCCTCAAAAACATCTAGACATTAGATGTACCCCAAAACAGTGCCGACTAAAACGAATTCATCACCCAAAAAACAAGCCCTTATATGGCAACTGAAAAATAAAGAAGTGATGAGTTTTGGAAGGCGGAGAAGGAAAATATAAAAACGTTGCCCAGTCTTATAACCCAAACTACTGTCCTTAAAGGGTTAAACAACTGCGAGTACAGAAGTGGTCTGGGGGTGCAGTAAGTACATCATGGTGCAGTCCGTCTTGTCATGTCACCCCAGACTTGTATATGAAGAAGTCCTTGTTTAGTCTCTATAGAGTGACGCTGCTTTCTTGTGATACTGATAGTGTGGTGTAATACACAGTGCTGCCTGATGGTGTCGCTGTTGTCACGCTATAATTACCTATAATAATAATAAGCCCAGGCCGTCACTTCTCAGCTCTGTTTTATTAAGGATTAGGAAAAATAACAGAGGAGTGTCGCTATACGTCAGCAGGCAACACCCCGTATTGTATGTTTTGGGGTCACCTCAGTACACCGTAGTATAGGTGTATTTTATGACTTCCTGACATCACTCCCCCGGGAGTCGCTTCATGAGAAGATATCCTGAGGAAGGTCCCTCCGATAGGGATAGGATGTCTGAGTCCCCGCCGCCTGGACGCTCACTGACGCAATGTGATTTGACCTCTTCACCATTTCTTCAATGCTGAGCTGAGGATAATACGCCATGAAGAAAGCCAGCGCCCCAAGAAAACTGTCCCCGGCGCCCTGAGAGGAAAGAGACAGACGGTGAGATAACGGAAGTCATCGACTGCGTCACCGACTGGACAAGAGGCCGACAACAGGAAGGTGGACGGACTGCTCGCTCCTCCAGGACCATCACCTCTAGGGGAGAATTCACATGCTGCAGATTTGTTACAGAAATACTGGACAATTCTATTCATCTTACGTGTAGAGATTCACATTCTCACTACCACAACCCTTACACATGGAAATCCGGCATGTGAACCAGTCCTAATACTGCTGAGGGTTTGCTACATTGTATTAGATTTGTATTGCTGATGTCGTTACAATGTATCAGAGAAGATTGTCTAGACTGGATACAACTGTAGCAAACTCTGCTGTAAAAAGTATTAGGCTGAGTTCACACGAGGTATTTCAGTCAGGATTTTGAGGTGGAATCCGCCTCAAAATCCTGACCAAATAACCGGCTCCCATTGAAATCAATGGGGGCCGGTTAGTTCTTTTTTCCAGGAGCGGTTTGTTCTGGCTCCTGGAAAAAGAAGCAACATGTTCATTCTTCAGGCGCCATCTGTCTGAAGACACTCCCTCCTACGCCCATTCATTTGGGCCTAATCCGGAGCGGAGTGCGCGACTGGATGCCGGTGCCAGTCTCATTCAAGTGAATGGGAACGGGCTGCAATACCAAGTACAACCACTATGATATGTACGGCACTGTGCTTGGTATTCAGAGCTCACCCAAATTCTGGATAGTGGGGGATGTTGGACCCCTTTAATCCCATACTGATGACCCATCCATATGAGTCTGATCACTGGGGTTCAATTTCCTCCGTTCAGGGTCCTGCACCCACATCCTCTAATACTTTATAGAGAGGAGGGGTCAGCTGGACATCCCGGACTATTTATACCTATATTTCCACCTTGGACGTTCACATTTTCCATGAACGGAAACCCCGTCTCCTTGCAGCCGTGCGATGCCCCTGGACTCCTTTGTTGAGTGCGGCTTCCTCTTGGCAGAGTCGCCAGTGACAGGGGCTGCTGCCTTCCTTGCTATTTCGGATTATTTGCAGGGGCTGCGGTGTGATCGCTATCTCTGCCTCCGATTCTTCATCTAATCTGAGCTATTGTGCTGTCCACATCACCCAGGAGCCGTAGATCAGCGAAGGGCCCAGAGAACAATGGAGATAGGAGTCTGGATAGATGGGAGTGAGCAGGGGCGGAGATGGAGGGGCCCATAAAAAGACCATAATAGAGTAAATGGCGCTGATAGTGGAATATGATGTAAAAAAAACTGATTCATCTCACCAGACATCTCCTGTCTTCTCCATGGTCAGGTTCTGATGCTTACGGGACCATTGTAGGCTCTGCAGCCCCATAGACATGTGTACTGACACCTTTCTATCATAGCCAGCAGTGTACTATATTGTACTGCACTTCGGGTTACTGTAGCTCCCCTCTGGGACCAGACCAGACGGGATAGCCTTCACTTGCCATGCACATCACTGGTTCTTAGGCATCCATGACCCTGTCACTAGTTGTCTTTCCTTGGACCACTCTTGGTACAGTACAGACCACTACATACTGGGAGCACCTCACAAGACTGGCCATTATGGAGATGCAAACCCAGTCAGGCCCTTGTCAGATCCTTACGCTTGCCCATTTTTCCTGCTTCCAGTAACTCATCTCCCAGCATACACTGTTCTCTCTCTGCCTGATGTGTCCTGATCACAGCTCTTCTCCTGAGGAGTCACTGCCCTGGATTATATTCATTTCACCTTATTTTATAAGTCTTCAAATGTATACTAAGAATCTCCAACTCACTGTTCACCCGTTCACTTCCAGGACTTCTTCAGCACTTCCCGCATACCTTGGACATCACCAGTGCTCTATCCTGTACTTCTACCCTACCCTAGACTCCTCCAGTGCTTCTCCCTTACCCTAGACTTCTCCAGTGCTTCTCCCTTACATTAGACTTCTCCAGTGCTTCTCCCTTACATTAGACTTCTCCAGTGCTTCTCCCTTACCCTAGACTCCTCCAGTGCTTCTCCCTTACCCTAGACTTCTCCAGTGCTTCTCCCTTACATTAGACTTCTCCAGTGCTTCTCCCTTACATTAGACTTCTCCAGTGCTTCTCCCTTACCCGAGACCTCTCCAGTGCTTCTCCCTTACCCTAGACTTCTCCAGTGCTTCTCCCTTACCCTAGACTTCTCCAGTGCTTCTCCCTTACCCTAGACTTCTCCAGTGCTTCTCCCTTACATTAGACTTCTCCAGTGCTTCTCCCTTACCCTAGACTTCTCCAGTGCTTCTCCCTTACCCTAGACCTCTCCAGTGCTTCTCCCTTACCTTAGACTTCTCCAGTGCTTCTCCCTTACCCTAGACCTCTCCAGTGCTTCTCCCTTACCCTAGACTCCTCCAGTGCTTCTCCCTTACCTAAGACTTCTCCAGTGCTTCTCCCTTACCCTAGACTTCTCCAGTGCTTCTCCCTTACCCTAGACTTCTCCAATGCTTCTCCCTTACCTTAGTCTTCTCCCTTACCCTAGACTTCTCCCTTACCTTAGACTTCTCCCTTACCCTAGACTTCTCCAGTGCTTCTCCCTTACCTTAGACTTCTCCCTTACCCTAGACTCCTCCAGTGCTTCTCCCTTACCTAAGACTTCTCCAGTGCTTCTCCCTTACCCTAGACTTCTCCAGTGCTTCTCCCTTACCTTAGACTTCTCCCTTACCCTAGACTTCTCCAGTGCTTCTCCCTTACCTTAGACTTCTCCCTTACCCTAGACTTCTCCAGTGCTTCTCCCTTACCTTAGACTTCTCCCTTACCCAAGACTCCTCCAGTGCTTCTCCCTTACCTTTGACTTCTCCAGTACTTCTCTCTTACCCTAGACTTCTCCAGTGCTTCTCCCTTACCTTAGACTTCTCCAGTGTGCCTTTACCCAGGCCATTACCCTCCTATTAAATACTGAAATCCCACCTAGTTGGGCAACCTCCACATAAGCAAAGGTGGGCTGGGTAGCGAGAGAGGAGGGAGATAAGGGTCACACAACTCCTTCCCCTAGACTTTGGGAGGGTCCCATAAGGGCATCTGCACCCCTTCATCCAGTAACCAAATGGTAAAAAGACATAAAAAAATAATAAATAAGCGAGTAGAGTGCCCTGTGTAGAGCCCAGCCTACCCGCAGGATCTATAAAAATTCCCCTATGTCAGGTAAGGGGATTGGACATAAGGGTGAGTGTGCAAAGCAGTGGAGGAGAAGTTCAGGGCAGTGGGGTCTCATCTCCAGTGAGTTAAGGAATCCCAGGAATCACCATCCCCTGGGGCACTTCACAACTTAATATATATAAAGAGACCCCATAAACTAATATAGACCCCAGACCAGACCCATGAATAAGTAAAGACCCCAGACCAGGCCACCTCTAAACAGAGCCCCAGAGCAGACATGCAGATTGGATTGGATCACTAGTGGCCCCGGAAATGCCGGGGCATGCAGGAATAGAGAGGTAGAGGGGATTTTTTGCCTCTTGTGGGAGAACTTCCCATTTTGGATTATGTGTAATGACAGAGATCAGTTAGATGAACCCCCTGACACCGGACATGATAAGACCCGGGGTGGGCAGTACACAGGTGGTGGGCCCCTGTGGGAATCCGTATCCTTCCCCCATGGTTCTGAGTGATCTAATACTGAGTCACCGTGGGAGTCAGGGCCGGCTATTAACCCCTGCATTCCTATCTCATGACAAACCCCCCCTAATAATCCCTGGTACAAGGTCTATTCACCATCTCTAGAGAAGATCAAAGCAGCAGATACACAGCCGCATTCTTTCCCAAAACTCTGCATGGCTTGTGGTTCAGGAGATGGGGGTGGGGGGATAAGGTCACTGCTTGTGATAACCAAAAACATGTCTGCCATGAGGTACCACGATGGACATCTGCAGGGCAAATGTGCAGGTAGCAGAGCTGACCGTGCTTCACATAGCAATGGGGTGACAGGGCCAGATCTATGTCAGCGAGGCCGCACCACAATACCCTGACTGGGACCAGCTGTTTGTTTCCCATCAGTCCGGCCCATAAAATCATCTTTGGAATATTTCGGACATATTCAATGTGTCTGGCCCGTCTTATTTCCTGCCCGGACTACTGAAACCTGGTAAGGCTAGAATCACACGAAGTTTTCAACGCAGGTTTTGGAGCCAAAGCCAGAAGTGGATCCTGCAGGAAGGAGAACCAGAAGTCCTTCCTTTATAATTCTTCTGAACTCACGTCCGGCTTACAAAACTGCACCGAAAACTGCACATGTGATTCCTGCTTAAGGTCGGGGACCCACGAGCCGGAAACGCTGCATTTTGCCCACGGTGGAAACGCAGCGGAAAAAATCGCAGCGTTTTACAGTACTTGCAAAGTGGATGGGGTTCATGCGAATCCGTTGCCCACTTTGCAGAAAAAATTGCAGTGCGGACACGCTGCGATTTCCAAAACCGTTGCGGTTTTGAAAATCGCAGCATGTCAATTATATGTACGGAAATGCCGGCGGCTTTCCCGTAGATATAATTTTAACAGAAAGTCAGCGGAGGAAAACTCAGTGAACTTTCTGTTCAAAGGGCTGCGGGAAGAACCGCGATGTGTTCACGCCGTGGTTGTTCCCGTAGTACTTTAGCGCGGCGTTTCTTGGCCTAAAGGGCCCTCAGAAATTTTTTTATAAAGGAGCGCCTTGCCCAAAAATCAGAAAACCCCATAAAAATTCTCTGTACAATTTTTTAGCTGCATTACACTTCAATATGTTTTGGGAAAGCTGGGTGTCAGCCATACTGGTATCACCCAGCTTTACTAGAGAGTCCTGAATGGTAAGTCTGTCCTGTTCTGGTGCGGGGGTCTCAACCTTCACCCGAAGGAAGAACGTTAGTCCTGTATAGACCCCTGCATTGCATCCTACTTTATACTCCAGTCACTTCCAGAGCAGCATTTACAATTCTGCCTACACTCACCCTGCTGGTCTATGCCTGTACAGAGCATGCTCTGCAGTGTTGCATTGTGGGGGATGTTCTAGTCACTGCATTACATTATACTCCAGTCACTTCCAGAGCAGCACTGACAATTCTGCATCCCCTCACCCTCCCAGAGCATATTCTGCAGTGCTGCATTGTAGGAGATGTAGTGTATATAGCATGCACTTTACAGCTGCATTCAGACTTCAGCTGGAAGATCTTAAATCATACAGAGCGCCCCCTGTTGATGCTGTTATCGTAGAATATAGATCGGCTTATATAGTCTGCCCTGTGATCTCGCTGGGAGGACGCAATATTTGCAGGGGGCTCTTACCATTAACCCTTTACAATGAGCATGTTACGACTCTGACTCACATCATGGGGAGGAGGAAATTGGGGGTTGACTAATTTTCCCAAAAGTAACTCACTAGAAAGGGAAAACTCCCCAAAAAATCAGCTACACGTACACACTGCTCAGAGTAAAGGGGTCCTCCACATTTTACAATCACTTTTTTTTAGGGGAGTTCACAGAAAATAAACCGATCACAGGGAATCCCACGCCCGCCCACCCCAATACTCAGCCTAATATAGGAAGAAATCTGGCATCTAGTGCTTAATTCCCCTACAGCACCCCTGCAGGATAATGTAAGCATTACAGGCTGGGTCCACCAGTCAGAGATGTTCTTTACTGGCTCTTAAAGGGACATACACTGCTAAGCTATGTAACGTGCTTTGTGAACTTTCATATAGGAAAGTGCTTGCCAGATGAATTGTATGCCAGACTGGGGGAGTATACATGAAGTTACTGTGCTTGTGGGACATATATAAATACAGTATATATTACAGGAACCCTCGCCTCGTCTCACTGCTTAGTCATCGGCCTCCTAAGCTTCAGATCATTCCTGAGGGGTAAAATCTCTGAACACAAGTTCTGTGCAATGATGAGTCAATAAGTAGAAACGCTGCATGTGCCCGACCCAGCGCCATCTGCCACTGACTAGACTGGACCCAACTGTAGCAAACCCCCAGCTGTGGAGCTCCATACGGAGATCTGCTTATAAAAATAGGGACCTCTGCAGCATTATACTATGGCCCATATACAACGTACTCCGAATATGGGAGGTTAAAAAAAGGATAAAAATAACGTAAAAAGTAAAATGAAAGAACACCACTTAAAAAAAAATTAGGTAAAAAAATTCAAACTTGGAATCTAAAAGAAGGCAGCCATGTGTTTCTAAGCATGAACTAGTCCTTTAGTAGCCACCCGCACGGATTCCGGCACGATTGGAATTTTTTCTCTAGCCTCCACCATTCCTGAGCAATCAGTGCAGTTATTTGTGTAGCCTGATGTATAACTAGACTCCCTACTGACCAGAAGGTGGTGTCAGGCAGAAGCAATCAGGGGGTGTGACTCAGAGCACCAATCAGAGGCAGAGGTGATCAGAACTCAGAATCCCGCCCCCTTGTCTGCTCCTCCATGACACCACCCACAGGATATTGGGGAGTCTAATTACACCAAATGGGCACAAAAACTTACTGCACTAATTGCTCAGGAACGGTGTGGGATAGAGAAAAAAATCCAGCTGTGCTGAAGTCAGAGGGAAGGGGCTATTATTGGGTGTAAAGAGCTGGGGTGTTGAAAGGTCCTCATATCTAATGAAATTGTGCTAGGCATTTTTCATGCTCTCAAGGCCTCGAGTGAACAGCCCCACTGGGGCATGCGTATATGAGGTGGTCACCGGTGACATTATGACATTATGCTGAACATAATCTACAATAGTTCCCTGCTATGTGTGGCTCATAGAAGTGGATCCCAGGAGTCTGAAGATCTCTGGAAGAACATGATTAACCCTCACATAACTGGCCAATATGTCTCTCCCAGCAGTGGACGTGTTATCTGGGAAGGTCATCCAGGACAGGGATGAATTGATGAAATGAAGAGTTAACCCTTGCTATGGACACAGTGCTTAACAATGGCGGCTATGCTGTGTGGCCCACATTACAGTGACCACAGGCTGCGTCCTCCTGTGAGGCCTCTTACATGATTTTAATGAGGCTTTTCATCAGGAAGCAGAGAACGGATCTACAGCAGTGAGGACGCGGCCCGGTGAGGATGAGGCTGCAATTATTTCTGGGTGGTCCCAGGACAACAACCTTTATTGGGAGAGACACAGGGAAGTATAGCACAGACAGGAACCAAAGTCCTTAATAAAACTCAATACTTAAGAAAATTCTATAGATGCCTCCTAAATTACAGTATACAATATATATATAATACTGATCGTATATACAAGAGTATAACTGCTATAATACTGCTCCTATGTATAAGAATATAACTACTATAATATAACTCCTATGTACATGAGTATAACTACTATAATACTGCCTCCTATGTACAAGAATATAACTACTATAATACTACTCCTATGTACATGAGTATAACTACTATAATACTACTCCTATGTACAAGAATATAACTACTATAATACTGCTCCTATGTACAGGAATATAACTACTATAATACTACTCCTATGTACAAGAATATAACTACTATAATATAACTCCTATGTACGAGAGTATAACTACTATAATACTGCTCCTATGTACAAGAATATAACTACTATAATACTACTCCTATGTACAAGAATATAACTACTATAATACTACTCCTATGTACAAGAATATAACTGCTATAATACTGCTCCTATGTACCAGAATATAACTACTATAATACTGCTCCTATGTACAAGAATATAACTATTATAATACTACCTCCTATGTACGAGAATATAACTACTATAATACTACTCCTATGTACAAGAATATAACTACTATAATACTGCTCCTATGTACAAGAATATAACTACTATAATACTACCTCCTATGTACAAGAATATAACTACTATAATACTACTCCTATGTACAAGAATATAACTACTATAATACTGCTCCTATGTACAAGAATATAACTACTATAATACTGCTCCTATGTACAAGAATATAACTACTATAATACTGCTCCTATGTACAAGAATATAACTACTATAATACTACTCCTATGTACAAGAATATAACTTCTATAATACTTCCCCTATGTACAAGAATATAACTACTATAATACTACTCCTATGTACAAGAATATAACTTCTATAATACTTCCCCTATGTACAAGAATATAACTACTATAATACTGCTCCTATGTACAAGAATATAACTTCTATAATACTTCCCCTATGTACAGGGATTTAGTTATTATAATGGTGGAACTATTGATATATTAGATGAGATGTTGGGGGTACTAGTTATGGCGAGTACTCTGTACGGTGATATGTATTATCTGTCGCTCTCCTCGATCCTCTGGGTATTACACACAGGCCCACACATCTGACTGCAGAGTTTGGTGATTATTCAGCATGTACAGAGAATGCAGAAACATCCAACCACAACACAGAAGAGGAAAACAGAAATGCAGGGGATGGCGGTATAAATCGGTGGCCGCGTCTTCTCTGTGCTTATGACATATACAAGGTGACAGGTTCTCTCCTCTATAAGTATCGGTTTACTACTTGTGTCATTCAGGACCATGGGAAAGTTGTAACTCTGCTTTCCTTGAAGGTTCTCTATTGCCCTGACCCCTCAGAGAGGTCACCACGAAGTAACTTTTCTATATACTCTGATGACATCACGTATCCAGTGCAGACGTACATTAACCAGTCGGCTCCTGGAGGGAACTGCAGAGTTTGCTAATTTCAGCCGAATGATTTACGTAGGAGCTAAAAATATCAGTGTGGGGTATTTTTAGTTGATCTTCCCACAAGAAGGGGGGGCTCATAGTAATTGCAGATTATCAGCCAACGTCACGCGGTTTTATGGCTCTTATTAACTGGCTTATTGAGCGTCACATAGACGTCTCCGTCTGCTCCGTTAACCTTTCACTGTCATTGTTGAAGGCAGTATGTGGTTGCTATGGGAACACCATCATTATCCTGGGCACCGGTAATCAGAGCTACGTCTAGTATAGGAGTGAGAGACGCCTGTAGTGTATACAGCAGATACTACTGCACCTATGAACGACGGCGGAGACACAGACATCCAGCGCACATGTCAATCCCGCCATTGGTTAACATCTATTAGCAGTGATGGAAGCCGAATAGTCATTGTCAGGACTGTGGGATAAATGGTAGGGGGGGGGGGGGGGTGTACAAATATACAGCACACCATGTGACCACCTGATAAATGTGCACCATAGACTTTTACTGATCCTCCTCTTCATGTAAATGATGTAGGTAGATATAGTACTGCCTCCTTGTCTCTATATACATTATGTAAGTACAGATAGTACTATCTATACAACATCATTTATATATAGAAACAGGGAGGCAGTACTATCTATACCTATATCATTTACATGTAGAGACAGGGAGGCAGTACTATCTATACCTATATCATTTACATGTAGAGACAGGGAGGCAGTACTATCTATAGCTATATCATTTACATGTAGAGACAGGGAGGCAGTACTATCTATAGCTATATCATTTACATGTAGAGACAGGGAGGCAGTACTATCTATAGCTATATCATTTACATGTAGAGACAGGGAGGCAGTACTGTCTCCCTGTCTCTCCATGTAAATGATTTAAGTACAGGTAGTACTGCCTCCCTGTCTCTAAATGTAAATGAGGTAGGTATAGATAGTACTGCCTCCTCGTCTCCCCATGTAAATGATAATAGGTAAAGACAGTACTGTCTCCCTGTCAATGATGTAGGTACCGATGGTATTGCCTCCCTGTCCCTATGTGTAAATGATGTAGGCTCATGTAGTACTGCCTCCCTGTCTCTCCTTATAAATGACTAGCTTTTACCCGCGACTTCGTCTGCGGTGATTTGAGAATTAGGCGGACACAGACGTGTGAAACTGTAAAAGTGCTTTAAAAAGTTTGGTGGGCTAGCAAATGTGATGTGTTATATTGTGTATGTAGTGATACAGACAATGTGATGTGTTGTATTGTGTATGTAGTGATACAGACAATGTGATGTGTTGTATTGTATTGTGTATGTAGTGATACAGACAATGTGATGTGATGTGTTATATTGTGTATGTAGTGATACAGACAATGTGATGTGATGTGTTGTATTGTGTATGTGATGTGATGTGTTGTATTGTGTATGTCGTTATACAGACAATGTGATGTGTTATATAGTGGGAAGCTATATGTAAATGTGAGTGAGTAGAGTGAGGGCGACTCCTGAGGTGACAGTAAGGAGTGTGCAGGCAGGTTGAGGCAGGAAATGCCAGGCAGTGTGTGTGAGTCTATAGCTGGGGCTAGGAGTCCTGCTTTTGTGAGTCTCCTGCTAGTAAGCCATGTTGTTTAGTGGCACCAAAAGTAGCCTGTGACTCAATCCTAAGAGAAAACTATGTTTGTGGAAAATTGCACGCAAATCCGTCCAGGCGTTTTAGCCTGTGCTCTAGTATGGTCTGTGTCTGAAGCTGCTACCATCTGCATCCCGGCCCATCCAGTTTCTTGCTCCTGTTCACACTGGATAGTTCGCTAAGTATTGAGCTCCTGTCCAGACATAGTGTTCCGGGCGCAGTGAGCCCTAGGTATTTTTCTGTCTGGAGGTTTGGAATATTTTTGGTAGGGGTTTTTGGGTGTGTGATACTTAGTTCTGTTTTTTCCTATCCCTTGCTTTAGTTCAGTTATTCTGTGTTTCACGTTTATTCTCTTCCTATGCTTTTGTGTTCTCATGTTCACCGTTAGTCCAAGTCTGGACACCCGTGGGGGGCTTGTTCTGTATCTGCCTCTCCTTCATAAACGTGAAGCTAGACAGGGGCTCTATTTCCCTTTGCAGGTTAGCTACTTCTCCGGCTGTGCTCGTGCCCATTCAGGCAAGTTAGTCGGGCCCACGGCTACTTCTAGTTGTGCGAGGCAGGGTGTAGGGGTATCCACACTAGAAGTCCAAACTGCTCATACTTACTATTGTTTTTTATATGTTTTTTCCGTTACTGGACTGAGAAGTTATCAGTCCGGGGCCAGTCCGTGGTCAAGGATCCCCAGACCATAACACACTTCCCCTTGTAAATAATGCACGCACATATATGCATAGACATAAATAGAAGACTCTTTTGCCCTTTTGAAGTCCACTTTATGGACTGAATTAATACTAACAAGCCAAATATCAATGAATCCTCTAGAACAATACCATACCGTGGTGTCCACTGCTTTCACTTTATGTGTTTCAATGTGCTTGGGGTTCGGGTCTTCCTTGGATACAATTACACATCCCTCTCCTCCTAAGGTGACCAGGACAATATGACAACCTCTGGCCAACAGGACCGAACCTGCAGCTTCTGCATCAGAAGGGCTCCTCACCTGGACGCCTGTTAATATCTCCGCCTGGAAAAATATAAAGAGACAAAGTGACCAGGGTTGGACAGCAGAGTGACCAGGGTTGGACTGCAAAGTGACCAGGGTTGGACAGCAGAGTGACCAAGGCCGGACTGCAGAGTGAACAAGGCCGGACTGCAGAGTGACCAGGGTTGGACAGCAGAGTGACCAGGGTTGGACAGCAGAGTGACCAAGGCCGGACTGCAGAGTGAACAAGGCCGGACTGCAGAGTGACCAGGGTTGGACAGCAGAGTGACCAGGGTTGGACTGCAGAGTGACCAGGGTTGGACTGCAGAGTGACCAGGGTTGGACTGCATAGTGACCAGGGTTGGACAGCAGAGTGACCAAGGCCGGACTGCAGAGTGACCAGGACCGGATTACATAGTGACCAGGGCCGGACTGTAGAGTGACCAGGGCCAGGCTACATAGTGACCAGAGCCGGACTGCAGAGTGACCAAGGCCGGACTGCAGAGTGACCAGGACCGGACTGTATGACCAGGGACGGACTGCAGAGTGACCAGGACCGGACTGCAGAGTGACCAGGGCCAGACTGCAGAGTGACCAGGGCCAGACTGCAGAGTGACCAGGGCCAGACTGCAGAGTGACCAGGACCGGACTGCAGAGTGACCAGGGTCGGACTGCAGAGTGACCAGGGCCGGACTGCAGAGTGACCAGGGCAGACTGCAGAGTGACCAGGACCGAACTGCAGAGTGACCAGGACCGGACTGCAGAGTGACCAGGGCCGGACTGCAGAGTGACCAGGGCCAGACTGCAGAGTGACCAGGACTGAACTGCAGAGTGACCAGCACCGGACTGCGGAGTGACCAGGACCGGACTGCAGAGTGACCAGGGCCGGACTGCAGAGTGACCAGGGCCGGACTGCAGAATAACTGAGAATTGACTGCAAAGTGACTGGGACTAGACTGGTGCAAAGATTAAGAATGTGAATCCCAGGCTCTTGCAGAATAGTTAACTTTGGCAGTGTCTGATGCCAAAGGCGTCTTGTATCATGGCCATAAAGTAAGGAAACATTAGCTGGAATCTTAGGATGTGCAGATTATACAGAGCGTCAGGTCCTCACCTCACTCTCATTGCAGCAGAAGATGTTAGAGTGCGTGTAGAAGGCGGGATCTAGATCAGCGATGGCAGGAGCGGGGTTAAAGATGGTCCTCACTACAGAAAGAAAAACACATATATGTATATATTTGTGTATGTATATGTGTGTGTATATATGTATATGTGTGTGTGTGTGTGTATATATATATATATGTGTGTGTGTATATTTGTGTGTGCATGTGTATATATGTGTATATATATATATATGTGTGTGTATATGTATGTATGTATGTGTGTGTGTATATATATACAACTCTGGAAAAAATTAAGAGACCATTGCAAAGCTTTCCGTTTCTCTGATTTTTCTCTTCATTGGTATATTTTTCAGTAAAATGTACATTGTTCTTTTACTATATAAACTACTGACAACACGTCTCCGAAATTCAAAGCAGAAAAATTTGTATTTATTTGCAGCAAATGAGAAATCGTCAAAATAATAAAAAAAGAAGCCGCTGTGCTGTCAGACCTCAAATAATGCAAAGAAAACCCAAGATGATATTCATTTAGAAACAACAATACTAATGTTATATCTCAGGAAGATCAGAAATCAATATTTGGTGGAATAACCAGTACTTGTACTCCCCGCTTTCATGCGTCTTGGCTTTCCACCAATGTGTCGCACTACTTTTGGGTGACCTTATGCCACTCCTGGCACAAACATTTAAGCAGTTCTTCTTTGTTTGTTGTCTTGTGACCGTTCATCTTCCTCTTGATTATATTCCAGAGGTTTTCAGTGGGGTTCATTTTATGTTCCTGGCTCACCAGATTCCAGCTAAGGTAGTTTGTACTTGATATATTTGTGTGTGACCTAGGCTTGTTCCCTGCCATCTTCTGATCTCCTGGTATTGACATTGACCTGTTCCTGACTATTGAACCTCTTCTGCCAGCCCTGACCTTAGCCCTGTATTCACCATTTGGTCAGCCATCACCAGCACCACTCCAAGAGGTAGCAACATGGTGGTCTCCCTGCAGCCACATCCCTGTAGAGGCGCTAGAGGGTGAGACCAGGAAGACTATTTAGACAATGCCCTTGGGTGGGCCCATCACTCACTGCACATTACCGCCCCCTCCCCCAGTTATTGGTGCCTGGGTAGATCTATCTGTGATTCAGAATTCCAGAAAAGATGGATGCCATCCCATAACGTAGTAGGCCCAGGACTGCCAGGAACAAGAAAGATGTTTGTTTTTGTACCGTGTTAGCCAGTGGGTAGGAAATATAAAAAACAAAAAACTTGCAAGTCTTCAGTAGGTGATACCTTTTTTAATGGCTAACTCATAATGATGACAGAATATGACGTTTCGAAGCTCACGGCTCCTTCTTCAGATATATCTAAAAACACTTTCTGCAGGCTGCATATTTATGTACAACTGGACACAGGGATAGGATTTCAGGAGGGAGGGGGAAGAGGCTTATTACTATATACATATAAATATAAACAATTCACAGTTCCCAAGTTCTTGAGGCAGGGTTACCATCCAAGAACAGTTCATAGCCAAATCACCAGGGCCAACAGAATACCAAGATCGGATTTATTAAAATACAATACCAAACAGGAAAACCATCGTGTGCCCCTGGTCGTCACATATAACCCCCACCTGGAGACGCTGAGAGGAATCACACACAAATTACATCCACTACTACAAAAAGACGACTGTCTAAAATCCATATTTCCGGACCCCCCTCTCCTGTGCTACAGACAACCACCAAACCTCAGGAATATGATTATTAGCAGCTCACGGTCACCTCCAACTAACACAGGAACATTCCCATGTGGACAGAAAAGGTGCAAAACCTGCCCGCACATAGTAACTACTGACAGGATAGAGATACCAAACTCTAACAGGGAATATCAAATCCCAGGTACGTTCACCTGTAACACACCTAATGTGGTGTATTTGATCATTTGCACCAAATGTTCCACTGAAAATCTGTATGTTAGAGAGACCGGCCAGAAACTCAGAATGAGAATTAATTCACATTGCCATACAATTAAACAACAGAGAATGGACCTTCCCGTGCCAAAACATTTCTGCCAGGAAGATCATAATATCACCAATGACATGAAAATTTTGATTTCAAGAGGGAATTTTAAATCCAGGAAACAGAGATGGATTTATGAGTACAGGTGCATGACCCTATTTAACACTCTGGAGAATGGAATGAATGCATCACTTGGGTTCATGTCTTTCTATACAAATCACTGAACTAAGACAGCCATAAAGATAAAGAACCTGGGAACTGTGAATTGTTTATATTTATATGTATATAGTAATAGGCCTCTTCCGCCTCCCTCCTGAAATCCTATCCCTGTGTCCAGTTGTACATAAATATGCAGCCTTCAGAAAATGTTATTTGATATATCTGAAGAAGAAGCCGAGAGCTTTGAAACATTATATTCTGTCATCATTATGAGTTAGCCATTAAAAAAGATATCACCTACTGAAGACCAGGATCAAGAAAGATAATGTTTTATTCTGACTCTGTACTGCCATTGTAGACCTGTTGGGGGCGATCTTGAGCTAAATATGAATTCCTCTTTCTGTAAGGCAGGAAAGGCTGATATAACAATCACACATGGAAAACACAAAGAAAAGCCTCTTATCTGCTGCGTAAGTCCGACCAGTCTCGTGGCCTGTGGCTCTCTGACAACTTGGCTGCGCTCGGCCCTGCAGCTGGGGTTAATATTCCCCTGTGAAGACGACTTGGATTTTTTTATTTTTTTTTTATAAACAACCTCCTCATTTCTTTAATAAACTGCAAATGTCCCATCCTGGAGCGAAGTGAACGTAGCCCGAGAAAAGAAAACACACAGCGCTTCAAGGGGCTTTCTGAGGTGAGGTTGGACACCCAGGACCCTGCTGATCAGCTACTTCAAGATGCTGAAGTTCTCATAAGGGCTGCTTCCTCTTCCCTGTGCACAATGATGTCATGTTCATATGTCATATGGTGTAGCAGCACCTCAGTCTCATTCAAGTAAGTAGATCTGAGCTGCAATACCAATCACAGACACATAACAATATATGGCGCTGTGTTTGGCATTAAGTAAGTGATAAGTCCACAGAGTTCACCCGAACATTGCAGCCTCTTCTTAGGCCAGTGATATCACATTCATCTGTCACATGCTGCAGTCCTATTCAAGTGAATGGGACTGAGCTGCAGTACCAAGCACAGCCACTATACGATGTACGGCACTATGCTTAGAATTAAGGGAAGAGAATGCCAAACACATTAGCAAGCAGGGTGCAGTAAAAGCACACGGACCCCATAGACTATAAATGGGTCCGTGTGCTTTCCGAATGCTGAGCACATGAATCATGTGGACAGGAAAGTAGATCACAAAGTACTTTTCTGCCGCATGTTCCGTGCGGACACCGCGCGGAGAGCACACAGACCCTATTATAGTCTATGGGGTCCATGTGCTTTCACTGCACACCGCTTGCCAATGTGTTTGGAATTCCGTTTGGGGAGGGTCTCCATGCGGACTCCCCGAAACGTATTACCAAACGCAGATGTGAACGAGGGGTAAGTCCTGTAAAACCTCTAATAGACCTATCCTAAGTCCTTTAAAGCCCCTTTAATATAGGATGAGAATATCTGCAACTACAAAATTGATGCTTTATCCTTAGGAAAGTTCATCACTAGCAGATCAGCAGGGCTCTGACACCAGGAACCCCCACCAATCAGCAGCTTCCTCATTGTATTCCCAGAACAGCGCCGTACAACATATAGTGGCTGTGCTTGGTACTACAGGTCAATCCCATTAATTTGCACAGAACTGAGCAGCACATGGCCATGTGACTGATGGATGTGACATCACTGGCCTGAGAAGAGGAAACACTGCAGCCCCTCAAACAGCTGAAGACTCCATTGACTATAATTCTGTCCTTTACCTCCGCCCTTGTGTGCGATTTTCAAGGCCTCGAGTGTCACTTCGGGGCTGATCTCCAGCTGGCACACTATCACCCGAGCTCCAGTAATGGCCGCCGTTGCTTTTGTAAGATCTTCTGAATCCAGTAGTAGATTTGCCCCGGCAACAATCACAATGGCGTTCTGTCCTGTAGAGAAACATCAGAATAACATTACGATTAGCTTTATTGGGAAGACCGCGTAAATAAAACCTATAAATCTATCAATACTTTCTGTGTTTTGTTTTCACGGCGTTCACTCTGCCCTATGACTGATAGGGCAAGGCAGACAGGAGACTGCTGATCAGTCTCCTGGCTAACATGGCAACCCACTGGGACCCTGCGATCTGGTCGCAGGAAATCTTAAGGAGTGAAAATGGGGGGGGGCGTTTATGCCCCACCCAGTTACCCCAGTGCAGTGATTTGTTGTTGGTCATGGCATCTGAGGGGTTATTGTGCAGGAGTCTAAGTATTTTACAAATTCTGCAGTTAGTCCTGGGTCCTGGCAATATAAGGCTGAGTTCACACGGGGTATTTTGGATCAAAAAACCCCGTGTGAACCCGGCATAATACAGCCAAAACGTTGAAGCCATGTAAAGGTCGCAGCTCCTGTTACACAACTGCACCATTCATTAACCATACACTGCAAAATAATAGCAGGGTGCAGAGCAGGAAGGGGTTAAAGGTGCACAGGAAATAGGGGGTGCAAATATGTACTGAGTAATGCATCATGGGGTACAGCAGAATATCATAGGGCAACCTGGGCATGTAGCCTGGATGTTGAGTGCACGACATAAGTATACAGGGCTACGGCAGCAAATTGATCCCTAGTCCATGTTTTGTTTCCATGATTCTTGCTTACTGTCAGTGAATGGCACCAATCTATACACTATAATATTTCAGCTGAGGGTTTGTTACAGTTAAAGCCGGCCTATATAATGCAATGGACCACAGACTGAAACATTGTTCCTGTACTGATAAAGTGTAACAAACAATCAGGACAGAATTTAGCTCACAGAGCATTGTCTAGACTGGATTCAAGTGTAGCAAAACCTCAGTTGTGAGAATACGTCAGTTAGGGCAGAGTCTCAGCCTCTGATTTACTGACAGTAGGCAGAGCTCTTCACAGTGTGCACATGATCGGTGATATCATTGTTCGTATTATTTCGGTTTTCATCACCTTCGGCGTTCACTATGATGGAGGCCGCTCCGGTGGCCGCCGCTCCAGTCTGGAACACAAAATCTGCAAGAGAAGAAGAAAATCCGATCACCGCGTGTAATGTGTGACGTGGACTTGGAGGCGCAGGACACGGATAATCATAGGAATATTAAAACCTGCGTCTGAGGCCGCTCCAGAAATCCAACCACATCAGTGCGGAGCGCCGCGCCAACAGAAAAGTCAAGGATTTTACTTATATTTATAGAGAACAGATGTGAAAGGAGCGGAGAGGGCAAAGTACAGAGCCGAGTGCAGGCACAAGAGAGTGACATGATGGGGGATGTAGTCGTAGTCTTCAGGGTAACTATACAACCAAGAGGTCAGAAGGGGAATTTTGTCAGTGCTTCTGAAATACTCTGTGCAGCTGGGGAATTGGCCCCTTCCATTAAAAAACCCTTAGTCAGTGACCTGTCATAAGATCAGCACACTTCTACCCTGAAATGCTCTGTGCTGCTGAGCCTAACCTATCTATCTGTAGGGCTGGGGTGATATACTGGTTCTGGTGACAGTAACCTATCTATCTGTAGGGCTGGGGTGATATACTGGTTCTGGTGACAGTAACCTATCTATCTGCAGGGCTGGGGTGATATGCTGGGTCTGGTGACAGTAACCAATCTATCTGCAGGCCTGGGGTGATATGCTGGTACTGGTGACACTAACCTATCTATCTGCAGGGCTGGGATGATATGCTGGTTCTGGTGACAGTAACCTATCTATCTGCAGGGCTGGGGTGATATGCTGGTTCTGGTGACAGTAACCTATCTATCTGCAGGGCTGGGGTGATATGCTGGTTCTGGTGACAGTAACCTAGCTATCTGCAGGGCTGGGGTGATATGCTGGTTCTGGTGACAGTAACCTATCTATCTGCAGGGCTGGGGTGATATGCTGGTTCTGGTGACAGTAACCTAGCTATCTGCATGGCTGGGGTGATATGCTGGGTCTGGTGACACTAACCTATCTATCTGCAGGACTGGGATGATATGCTGGTTCTGGTGACAGTAACCTAGCTATCTGCATGGCTGGGGTGATATGCTGGTTCTGGTGACAGTAACCTAGCTATCTGCATGGCTGGGGTGATATGCTGGGTCTGGTGACAGTAACCTATCTATCTGCAGGCCTGGGGTGATATGCTGGGTTTTAGTGACAGTAACCTATCTATCTGCAGGTCTGGGGGGATATGCTGGGTTTTAGTGACAGTAACCTATCTGTCTGCAGGGCTGGGGTGATATGCTGGGTCTGGTGACACTAACCTATCTATCTGCAGGACTGGGATGATATGCTGGTTCTGGTGACACTAACCTATCTATCTGCAGGGCTGGGGTGATATGCTGGTTCTGGTGACACTAACCTATCTATCTGCAGGGCTGGGGTGATATGCTGGTTCTGGTGACAGTAACCTATCTATCTGCAGGGCTGGGGTGATATGCTGGTTCTGGTGACACTAACCTATCTATCTGCAGGGCTGGGGTGATATGCTGGTTCTGGTGACACTAACCTATCTGCCTGCAGGGCTGGGGTGATATGCTGGGTCTGGTGACAGTAACCTATCTATCTGCAGGTCTGGGGGATATGCTGGTTTTAGTGACAGTAACCTATCTATCTGCAGGGCTGGGGTGATATGCTGGTTCTGGTGACAGTAACCTATCTATCTGCAGGGCTGGGGTGATATGCTGGTTCTGGTGACAGTAACCTATCTATCTGCAGGGCTGGGGTGATATGCTGGTTCTGGTGACAGTAACCTATCTATCTGCAGGGCTGGGGTGATATGCTGGTTCTGGTGACAGTAACCTAGCTATCTGCATGGCTGGGGTGATATGCTGGGTCTGGTGACACTAACCTATCTATCTGCAGGACTGGGATGATATGCTGGTTCTGGTGACAGTAACCTATCTATCTGCAGGCCTGGGGTGATATGCTGGGTTTTAGTGACAGTAACCTATCTATCTGCAGGTCTGGGGGGATATGCTGGGTTTTAGTGACAGTAACCTATCTGTCTGCAGGGCTGGGGTGATATGCTGGTTCTGGTGACAGTAACCTATCTATCTGCAGGGCTGGGGTGATATGCTGGTTCTGGTGACACTAACCTATCTATCTGCAGGGCTGGGGTGATATGCTGGTTTTAGTGACAGTAACCTATCTGTCTGCAGGGCTGGGGTGATATGCTGGGTCTGGTGACAGTAACCTATCTATCTGCAGGGCTGGGGTGATATGCTGGGTCTGGTGACAGTAACCTATCTATCTGCAGGTCTGGGGGGATATGCTGGTTTTAGTGACAGTAACCTATCTATCTGCAGCACTGGGGTGATATGCTGGTTCTGGTGACAGTAACCTATCTATCTGCAGGGCTGGGGTGATATGCTGGTTCTGGTGACAGTAACCTATCTATCTGCAGGGCTGGGGTGATATGCTGGTTCTGGTGACAGTAACGTATCTATCTGCAGGGCTGGGGTGATATGCTGGTTCTGGTGACAGTAACCTATCTATCTGCAGGGCTGGGGTGATATGCTGGGTTTGGGCGATCAGTCCACCTACCTGTGCAGACTTCATTCTTCTTAAAGTTTTCAATATAATTGTTCCCAAAAGAGTCCTCACCGACCTGAAACCAGAGACAGAGATGAGAAGATATGGGAGAACCGAGATGAGGTTTGTTACATCTGGGTGTGTGTGTGGGGGGGGATATCACATAAAGAGCTCGACCGATCTGATCGCAGTCAGAGAATAAGGACTGAAACTCGCCCCACACTAGCCTTGCTCATGCAGCCTATGTAAGAACTCTTACCTCCACTGACACACTGTAACGGGCCGTTACGAGCAGGGCCAGGTCTCATATGTTTTCATTTTTCCTCCTCCTGTTATTGCTGTCAGTAATGGGACATGTAGGGACCTTGTGCTGGTTCACAGAGGAGGGTTTGTTTCAATAGATCCATCTAGGCATCTACTGATACATTGTAACAACGTCATCATCTGTATGTGCAGGACTAGAGTCAGGGCCTCTGAATGCTCACAATGACGTTTCCACATTGAGACATCGGGTAGCAGTTATGGGGCTCTAAATTTGGGATACAGACAATGGGTATCACTTATGGGAACTCTGGCGGTCGCATTCATGAGGCTTTATAGTTGTTACTGGGACACTAAGGAGAACATTTAGGGCTGTACATTTGTTACAGAACACTGAGTACCACATATGGGGCAATATCCTTGTTACTGGGACACTGGGTTGTGCGTATGGGTCATGGGGACAATGAGTATTAACTAAATTTGGTATGGGAACACTGGGGAGAAAGAATAGAGCTGTAATGCTTCATGGGGATAATGGGTATCACATGGGGCACTACATTTATGAGAACACAAGCTATATTTGTGATGAGGACACTGGGCACCACCATGGGGCATCATAACTAGGACACTGGATATCATTTATAGGGACACTTTAAAGGGATCCTATCATTGGATACCCGTTTTTTCTGACTAACACGTAGGAATAGCCTTATGAAAGACTATTCTTCTCCTACCTTTAGATGTCTTCTCCACACCGCCGTTCAGTAGAAATCCGGGTTTTCTTTGGTATGCAAATGAGTTCTCTCGCAGCACTGGGGGCGTCTGCAATGATGAGAGAGTAATCTCCAGCACCGCCTCTATCTTCTTCTGGAACAGCCTCTCCCTGTTCTTCTTGCGTCCTGGGTTTCAATCTTCTAGGCCACAGGCAGAGCCGACTGCGCATGCCTGGGCCACAAGAAAATGGCCGCTCAAACAGTAAGCTGTAAGGCCATTTTCTTGTAGCTGCTTACACAGTAAGCTGGTGTAAGCGGCCATTTTCTTGTGGCCCGGGCATGCACAGTCGGCTCTGCCCGAGGCCTAGAAGATTGAAACCCAGGACGGAAGAAAACGCAGGGAGAGGGGGCGTTCCAGAAGAAGATGGAGGCGCCGCTGCAGATTACTCGTGCATCATTGGGCCCGCCCCCAGTGCTGCGAGAGAAATCATTTGCATACCGAAGAAAATTTCTACCGAACGGCTATGCAGAGAAGACATCTAAAGGTAGGAGAAGAATATCCTTTCTTATGGCTATTCCGACGTGTTAGGGAAAAAAAAAGGTATCCATTGATAGGATCCCTTTAACTGTTATGGGGTTAGTATCAGGAGGATCTACGTCTATTAAAGGGTCACCAGATTGCACTGTTCATAAAAATGGGCACTGGCTAGTACAGTGGGGAAAAATAGTATTTAGTCAGTCACCAATAGTGCAAGTTCCAGCACTTAAAAAGATGAGAGGTGTCTGTAATTTACATCATAGGTAGACCTCAACTATGAGAGACAAAATGAGAAAACAAATCCAGAAAATCACATTGTCTGATTTTGTAAGAATATATTTGCAAATTAGAAAATAAGTATTTGGTCACCTACAAGCAATCAAGATTTCTGGCTCTCACAGACCTGTAACTTCTTCTTTAAGAGTCTCCTCTTTCCTCCACTCATTACCTGTAGTAATGGCACCTGTTTAAACTTGTTATCACTATAAAAAGACACCTGTGCACACCCTCAAACAGTCAGACTCCAAACTCCACTATGGTGAAGACCAAAGAGCTGTCAAAGGACACCAGAAACAAAATTGTAGCCCTGCACCAGGCTGGGAAGACTGAATCTGCAATAGGCAACCAGCTTGGATTGAAGAAATCAACTGTGGGAGCAATAATTAGAAAATGGAAGACATACAAGACCACTGATAATCTCCCTCGATCTGGGGCTCCACGCAAAATCTCACCCCGTGGGGTCAAAATGATCACAAGAACGGTGAGCAAAAATCCCAGAACCAGAAGATGAAACGTGGCTGGGTCTTTCAACATGACAATGATCCAAAGCACACCGCCAGGGCAACGAAGGAGTGGCTGTGTAAGAAGCATTTCAAGGTCCTGGAGTGGCCGAGCCAGTCTCCAGATCTCAACCCTGTAGAAAACCTTTGGGGGGAGTTGAAAGTCCGTGTTGCCAAGCGACAGCCCCAAAACATCACTGCTCTAGAGGAGATCTGCATGGAGGAATGGGCCGACATACCAACAACAGTGTGTGCCAACCTTGTGAAGACTTACAGAAAACGTTTGACCACAGAAAGCAGTCCATTCATTTCTATGGGGAGAGCTCGCATGCCGGCTCCCATAGAAATGAATGGGAAGTGTCCGGCAGCCCTGCTGTAACGCCGGCGTATACGGCTGTGATACACGCTGGCGTTCCATAGTGTGAATGCACCCTTATAGTAGTTATATTCTTGTACATGGGAGCAGTATTATAGTAGTTATATTCTTGTACATAGGAGCAGTATTATAGTAGTTATATTCTTGTACATAGGAGCAGTATTATAGTAGTTATATTCTTGTACATAGGAGGTAGTATTATAGTAGTTATATTCTTGTACATGGGAGCAGTATTATAGTAGTTATATTCTTGTACATAGGAGCAGTATTATAGTAGTTATATTCTTGTACATAGGAGCAGTATTATAGTAGTTATATTCTTGTACATAGGAGGTAGTATTATAGTAGTTATATTCTTGTACATGGGAGCAGTATTATAGTAGTTATATTCTTGTACATGGGAGCAGTATTATAGTAGTTATATTCTTGTACATAGGAGGTAGTATTATAGTAGTTATATTCTTGTACATATGAGTAGTATTATAGTAGTTATATTCTTGTACATAGGGGCAGTATTATAGTAGTTATATTCTTGTACCTAGGAATAGTATTATAGTAGTTATATTCTTGTACATACAGTCCTATGAAAAAGTTTGGGCACCCCTATTAATCTTAATCATTTTTTGTTCTAAATATTTTGGTGTTTGCAACAGCCATTTCAGTTTGATATATCTAATAACTGATGGACACAGTAATATTTCAGGATTGAAATGAGGTTTATTGTACTAATAGAAAATGTGCAATATGCATTAAACCAAAATTTGACCGGTGCAAAAGTATGGGAACCCTTATCATTTTATTGATTTGAATACTCCTAACTACTTTTTACTGACTTACTGAAGCACAAAATTGGTTTTGTAACCTCAGTGAGCTTTGAACTTCATAGCCAGATGTATCCAATCATAAGAAAAGGTATTTAAGGTGGCCAATTGCAAGTTGATCTCCTATTTGAATCTCCTCTGAAGAGTGGCATCATGGGCTACTCAAAACAACTCTCAAATGATCTGAAAACAAAGATTGTTCAACATAGTTGTTCAGGGGAAGGACACAAAAAGTTGTCTCAGAGATTTAACCTGTCAGTTTCCACTGTGAGGAACATAGTAAGGAAATGGAAGACCACAGGGACAGTTCTTGTTAAGCCCAGAAGTGGCAGGCCAAGAAAAATATCAGAAAGGCAGAGAAGAAGAATGGTGAGAACAGTCAAGGACAATCCACAGACCACCTCCAAAGAGCTGCAGCATCATCTTGCTGCAGATGGTGTCACTGTGCATCGGTCAGCAATACAGCGCACTTTGCACAAATAGAAGCTGTATGGGAGAGTGATGAGAAAGAAGCCGTTTCTGCACGTACGCCACAAATAGAGTTGCCTGAGGTATGAAAAAGCACATTTGGACAAGGCAGCTTCATTTTGGAAACAAAAATTGAGTTGTTTGGTTATAAAAAAAGGCGTTATGCATGGCGTCCAAAAAGAAACAGCATTCCAAGAAAAACACATGCTACCCACTGTAAAATTTGGTGGAGGTTCCATCATGCTTTGGGGCTGTGTGACCAATGCCGGCATCGGGAATCTTGTTAAAGTTGAGAGTCGCATGGATTCCACTCAGTATCAGCAGATTCTTGAGAATAATGTTCAAGAATCAGTGACGAAGTTGAAGTTACGCCGGGGATGGATATTTCAGCAAGACAATGATCCAAAACACCGCTCCAAATCCTCAGGCATTCATGCAGAGGAACAATTACAATGTTCTGGAATGGCCATCCCAGTCCCCAGACCTGAATATCATTGAACATCTGTGGGATGATTTGAAGCGGGCTGTCCATGCTCGGCGACCATCTAACTTAACGGAACTTGAATTGTTTGTCCAAAATACCTTTATCCAGGATCCAGGAACTGATTAAAAGCTACAGGAAGCGACTAGAGGCTGTTATCTTTGCAAAAGGAGGATCTACTAAATATTAATGTCACTTTTCTGTTGAGGTGCCCAGACTTTTGCACCGGTCAAATTTTGGTTTAATGCATATTGCACATTTTCTGTTAGTACAATAAACCTCATTTCAATCCTGAAATATTACTGTGTCCATCAGTTATTAGATATATCAAACTGAAATGGCTGCTGCAAACACCAAAATATTTAGAACTAAAAATGATTAAGATTAATAGGGGTGCCCAAACTTTTTCATAGGACTGTATGAGTAGTATTATAGTAGTTTTATTCTTGTACATAGGGGCAGTATTATAGTAGTTATATTCTTGTACATAGGAATAGTATTATAGTAGTTATATTCTTGTACATAGGAGCAGTATTATAGTAGTTATATTCTTGTACATAGGAGCAGTATTATAGTAGTTATATTCTTGTACATAGGAGGTAGTATTATAGTAGTTATATTCTTGTACATAGGAGCAGTATTATAGTAATATTCTTGTACATAGGAGGCAGTATTATAGTGGTTATATGCTTGTACATAGGAGTAGTATTATAGTAGTTATATTCTTGTACATAGAAGTAGTATTATAGTAGTTATATTCTTGCACATAGGAGTAGTATTATAGTAGTTATATTCTTGTACATAGGAGCAGTATTATAGTAGTTATATTCTTGTACATAGAAGTAGTATTATAGTAGTTATATTCTTGCACATAGGAGCAGTATTATAGTAGTTATATTCTTGTACATGGGAGCAGTATTATAGTAGTTATATTCTTGTACATGGGAGCAGTATTATAGTAGTTATATTCTTGTACATGGGAGCAGTATTATAGTAGTTATATTCTTGTACATGGGAGCAGTATTATAGTAGTTATATTCTTGTACATGGGAGCAGTATTATAGTAGTTATATTCTTGTACATGGGAGCAGTATTATAGTAGTTATATTCTTGTACATGGGAGCAGTATTATAGTAGTTATATTCTTGTACATGGGAGCAGTATTATAGTAGTTATATTCTTATACATGGGAGCAGTATTATAGTAGTTATATTCTTGTACATGGGAGCAGTATTATAGTAGTTATATTCTTGTACATAGGAGCAGTATTATAGTAGTTATATTCTTGTACATAGGAGTAGTATTATAGTAGTTATATTCTTGTACATAGGAGGTAGGATTATAGTAGTTATATTCTTGTACATAGGAGCAGTATTATTGTAGTTATATTCTTGTACATAGGAGCAGTATTATAGTAGTTATATTCTTGTACATAGGAGGTAGGATTATAGTAGTTATATTCTTGTACATAGGAGCAGTATTATAGTAGTTATATTCTTGTACATAGGAGCAGTATTATAGTAGTTATATTCTTGTACATGGGAGCAGTATTATAGTAGTTATATTCTTGTACATGGGAGCAGTATTATAGTAGTTACACTCACCGGCCACTTTATTAGGTACACCTGTCCAACTGCTCGTTAACACTTAATTTCTAATCAGCCAATCACATGGCGGCAACTCAGTGCATTTAGGCATGTAGACATGGTCAAGACAATCTCCTGCAGTTCAAACCGAGCATCAGTATGGGGAAGAAAGGTGATTTGAGTGCCTTTGAACGTGGCATGGTTGTTGGTGCCAGAAGGGCTGGTCTGAGTATTTCAGAAACTGCTGATCTACTGGGATTTTCACGCACAACCATCTCTAGGGTTTACAGAGAATGGTCCGAAAAAGAAAAAACATCCAGTGAGCAGCAGTTCTGTGGGCGGAAATGCGTTGTTGATGCCAGAGGTCAGAGGAGAATGGCCAGACTGGTTCGAGCTGATAGAAAGGCAACAGTGACTCAAATAGCCACCCGTTACAACCAAGGCAGCCAGAAGAGCATCTCTGAACGCACAGTACGTCGAACTTTGAGGCAGATGGGCTACAGCAGCAGAAGACCACACCGGGTGCCACTCCTTTCAGCTAAGAACAGGAAACTGAGGCTACAATTTGCACAAGCTCATCGAAATTGGACAATTGAAGATTGGAAAAACGTTGCCTGGTCTGATGAGTCTCGATTTCTGCTGTGACATTCGGATGGTAGGGTCAGAATTTGGCGTCAACAACATGAAAGCATGGATCCATCCTGCCTTGTATCAACGGTTCAGGCTGGTGGTGGTGGTGTCATGGTGTGGGGAATATTTTCTTGGCACTCTTTGGGCCCCTTGGTACCAATTGAGCATCGTTGCAACGCCAAAGCCTACCTGAGTATTGTTGCTGACCATGTCCATCCCTTTATGACCACAATGTACCCAACATCTGATGGCTACTTTCAGCAGGATAATGCGCCATGTCATAAAGCTGGAATCATCTCATACTGGTTTCTTGAACATGACAATGAGTTCACTGTACTCCAATGGCCTCCACAGTCACCAGATCTCAATCCAATAGAGCATCTTTGGGATGTGGTGGAACGGGAGATTCGCATCATGGATGTGCAGCCGACAAATCTGCGGCAACTGTGTGATGCCATCATGTCAATATGGACCAAAATCTCTGAGGAATGCTTCCAGCACCTTGTTGAATCTATGCCACGAAGAATTGAGGCAGTTCTGAAGGCAAAAGGGGGTCCAACCCGTTACTAGCATGGTGTACCTAATAAAGTGGCCAGTGAGTGTATATTCTTGTACATAGGAGCAGTATTATAGTAGTTATATTCTTGTACATAGGAGTAGAATTATAGTAGTTATATTCTTGTACATAGGAGTAGTATTATAGTAGTTATATTCTTGTACATGGGAGCAGTATTATAGTAGTTATATTCTTGTACATGGGAGCAGTATTATAGTAGTTATATTCTTGTACATAGGAGCAGTATTATAGTAGTTATATTCTTGTACATGGGAGCAATATTATAGTAGTTATATTCTTGTACATAGGAGCAGTATTATAGTAGTTATATTCTTGTACATGGGAGCAATATTATAGTAGTTATATTCTTGTACATGGGAGCAGTATTATAGTAGTTATATTCTTGTACATAGGAGCAGTATTATAGTAGTTATATTCTTGTACATGGGAGCAATATTATAGTAGTTATATTCTTGTACATGGGAGCAGTATTATAGTAGTTATATTCTTGTACATAGGAGCAGTATTATAGTAGTTATATTCTTGTACATAGGAGCAGTATTATAGTAGTTATATTCTTGTACATAGGAGCAGAATTATAGTAGTTATATTCTTGTACATAGGAGCAGTATTATAGTAGTTATATTCTTCTACATAGGAGCAGTATTATAATAGTTATATTCTTGTACATAGGAGCAGTATTATAGTAGTTATATTCTTGTACATAGGAGCAGTATTATAGTAGTTATATTCTTGTACATAGGAGCAGTATTATAGTAGTTATATTCTTGTACATAGGAGCAGTATTATAGTAGTTATATTCTTGTACATGGGAGCAGTATTATAGTAGTTATATTCTTGTACATAGGAGGTAGTATTATAGTAGTTATATTCTTGTACATATGAGTAGTATTATAGTAGTTTTATTCTTGTACATAGGGGCAGTATTATAGTAGTTATATTCTTGTACTTAGGAGGTAGTATTATAGTAGTTATATTCTTGTACATAGGAGCAGTATTATAGTAGTTATATTCTTGTACATAGGAGGCAGTATTATAGTAGTTATATTCTTGTACATAGGAGTAGTATTATAGTAGTTATATTCTTGTACATAGGAGCAGTATTATAGTAATTATATTCTTGTACATAGGAGTAGTATTATAGTAGTTATATTCTTGTACATAGGAGCAGTATTATAGTAATTATATTCTTGTACATAGGAGCAGTATTATAGTAGTTATATTCTTGTACATAGGAGCAGTATTATAGTAGTTATATTCATGTACATAGGGGGCAGTATTAAAGAGGACCTTTCACCACTTTTGGGCACATGCAGTGTTATATACTGCTGGAAAGCTGACAGTGCGCTGAATTCAGCACACTGTCGGCTTTCCCGATCTGTGCCCGGTGTAAAGAGCTTACGGTGCCGGTACCGTAGTGCTCTATGGTCAGAAGGGCGTTTCTGACCATTAGCCAGAGACGTCCTTCTGCCTCGCGGCGCCTATCGTGCTGTGCTGTGGAGCGGGGAGGAACTCCCCCTCCCCTCCTGATAATACTCATCTATGGACGAGCACTGTGAGCAGAGGGAGGGGACGTTCCTCCCCGCTCACACTGACTGTCAGGAATGCCCTTCTGACTGTGAAGAGCTACTGTACTGGCACCGATAGCTCTTCACCCGGGGCACAGATTGGGAAAGCTGAAATCAGCGCACTGTCGGCTTTCCAGCGGTATATAACACCACATGTGCCCAAATCAAAGAAAGGTCCTCTTTAAAGGGAGTCTTTGACTTTTATATTGAAACAGCGCCAGTTCTGCCCATAGTCTGTGTCACTTAAATAGATAGAAGCTGTAATTCCAGCCAAGGCCCATGGACACAAGTGGCGCTGCTTCTCTAAATACCAGACCCTTTTAGGCCATGAAATCTTTCATTATAATTCAGCACATTCCTGACATTACTGTACGCTTGCAGTATGAGGTCAGAGTGCAGGAACACTCGCTGCGATGATTAACAGGAGTGCGATCTCTATGAGACACTTTCTGAACACAGGGCTTGGGGTTTATTTAGTCTCCGCTCGGAAGGAATTTCCTATATGAGGGATCACACACGGATTTCCTGTTTTAATATTCATAGTGCTCAGCGCTGAGATGTAGGACAATCTGTTACCTTGCAGACCATGGCCGTGCGGGCCCCGAGGCGAGACGCTTGTATACATTGATTTGCTCCTTTCCCTCCAAAACCGATGAAGAACTTGCTCCCGTGTATTGTCTCACCAGCTTTGGGCAGACGAGGGGTTAAGCTGCGGAGATAGTAATAAGAGAAGACATGCAACATTGACAGGAATGCCTAAATTTTATGTGAAAAAACTTAGAGAGTGTCACCAGACCCAACATATCCCTGCAGTTAGATAGGTTAAGATCACCTGAATTATACAGTACTTTCACCTGTTTTTCCCCCCGGCCTATATTGCTGAGATATCGCTGTTTTTATCAAAATGGAAATAAGTTTTAGATTAGTAAGGGAGTCTCCATTGTTCAAAACATTAACCTATCTATCTGCAGGGCTGGGGTGACATGCTGGTTCTGGTGACTCTAACCTATCTATCTGCTGGTGTAGGGTGATATGCTGGGTCTGGTGACACTAACCTATCTATCTGCAGGGCTGGGGTGATATGCTGGGTCTGGTGACACTAACCTATCTATCTGCAGGACTGTGGTGATATGCTGGTTCTGGTGACAGTAACCTATCTATCTGCAGGGCTGGGGTGATATGCTGGTAATGGTGACACTAACCTATCTATCTGCAGGGCTGGGGTGATATGCTGGTTCTGGTGACACTAACCTATCTATCTGCAGGGCTGGGGTGATATGCTGGGTCTGGTGACAGTAACCTATCTATCTGCAGGGCTGGGGTGATATGCTGGGTCTAGTGACACTAACCTATCTATCTGCAGGGCTGGGGTGATATGCTGGTTCTGGTGACACTAACCTATCTATCTGCAGGACTGTGGTGATATGCTGGTTCTGGTGACAGTAACCTATCTATCTGCAGGGCTGGGGTGATATGCTGGTTCTGGTGACACTAACCTATCTATCTGCAGGGCTGGGGTGATATGCTGGTTCTGGTGACACTAACCTATCTATCTGCAGGGCTGGGGTGATATGCTGGGTCTGGTGACAGTAACCTATCTATCTGCAGGGCTGGGGTGATATGCTGGTTCTGGTGACACTAACCTATCTATCTGCAGGGCTGGGGTGATATGCTGGTTCTGGTGACACTAACCTATCTATCTGCAGGGCTGGGGTGATATGCTGGGTCTGGTGACAGTAACCTATCTATCTGCAGGGCTGGGGTGATATGCTGGTTCTGGTGACACTAACCTATCTATCTGCAGGGCTGGGTGATATGCTGGTTTTGTTAAAAAAAATATATATATAACAAAAAACAAAACTAAAAAGCAAAATCTAAAACAAAAATCCCTGAATTTCTGCAATATGGGGCCTTGGGCTTAAAGATTGCACCTAGGTATTTTTTTAACATTTGACCTATCCACGCCTTATATCATCATCCCTTTAAACCTTTCCACGTGAGCAAAAGGAGTCTATGTCTGTAGGGTGACGTCATCTATAGCGACCACCATGACCCTCACATAGCCAGAGAACAGATCGTACTTTAGTATCGGCCTCCGGAACTGTTGCTCTGCTCCAAAGTGAATGGACATTATGGATCATCCAGAGTTTTGTCACAGATTAACCCTTTACCTGGGCATTTGTTTGAGCTTTTGGGGAAACCTTGTAAAGCAGAACCGTTTCCCATGTGATACCATTTCACCTCTTGGTGCCCCCATACAGACTAGACCTGGGTAGAGCTGGCAGGCAGAGATGAGTGGGCTGAGCGGCCTCACACTGAGTGATTCATCACGCCAGAGGAGAGATTCTGCTCCACTGACTTGAGAAGCGGCTCCCGGGGCTCCTCACTGCACAGTCTGACCTGCCGCTGACCTGAGCCCTCATCTCCTCTCCTTTATGACGATTCCTTCTTATTTTGTTTTCCTGCTCTCAGTAGAGGGCTCAGAAGTTCCCCGTCCGCTCTTCACCGGACTATACCTGCATTTTATGTAATAAATGGTACACTAAAGAAAAGAGTTCTGGGAATGTCAGGTCCAGCCTAAAGCTCTGGGGCCAGAAAGTGTATTTATCAGCTCTCTGTCTCTCTCACAGCAGGAAGTCCCAGCACATCAGACAGTGGATACTGGATTTTGGTGTCAGGATTTCAGTGTGACGTTTTTACAGTAACCATGTATACAGCTCTATATTCAGGCAGTGTATTTATCAGCTCTCTGCCTCTCTCACAGCAGGAAGTCTCAGTACATCAACAGTAGATACTGGATTTTGGTTTCAGGGTTTCACAGTGTGACATCTTCACAGTAACCATGTATACAGCTCTATATTCAGACAGTGCATTTATCAGCACTCTGCCTCTCTCACAGCAGGAAATCTCAGCACATCAGACAGTAGATACTGGATTTTGGTGTCAGGGTTTCACAGTGTGCTGTCTTTACAGTAGCCATGTATACAGCTCTATATTCAGACAGTGCATTTATCAGCACTCTGCTTCTCTCACAGCAGGATGTACTGAATAACGTATCTGTCAGTCACTCTATATACACGTGTCACTGTATACATGCACCCTTGTGAGTGTATATGTGTGCGTCATTGATTGTATATAGAAGTGTCCATGTGTGTGTGTGTGTGTAGGTAAGGGATAAATTATACAAACATTTGCAAATACCAGACACCCCCTTTACTAGTCTCTAGCCCCTTTGCATCGGTCCCCTCCCCATAAAGCGTTCCTCCTGCCATCTGACATACATGAGCTGGTTATGCTGAGCCGCTCCTATAACTGTTATCGCTTCTAGCGGCATACACTACGATCTTTCCATGCTGCTGGCTCAGATTTGAAGGCTTACCTCACCGTTCCTGATCCTGCCCTGCAGTATTTATTTATCTACCAGAGAGAGAACTAATATCCCACTGATGACCTCATAGTCTATCCCCATGGTGACCGCTGTCCCAAACATCGCTCCACCGTGACCTCACGCCTGCCGGGCTCTTACATAAGCTAATGCACATGGAGAGCAGGAGGAACACCGGCCACCGTGCTCTGTGCAGGGCTTCACTGTGAAGGCGTCAGCGACTTTATACAGTGACAGAGATTTAAAGGGATATGGTTAACTATACGGCCCTTCTAATGGATGGGAAATCCCTTTAAGAGCTATGTCCATCCTTGTAAATTGTCACTGCTTCAACGCATAAAAAATATAATGAAGCAAAAAGGCCGAGCAGGGACGAAAAGTTTGATTATATTATATTTAAGCTCCAATGCAAACCTATATATACAAGACTCCAGGTCATTTAAACTCTTGAAGGAAATGTGTCTTCAAAGTTTTTTGATGATTTTATTTTTAACTTTACATGTCACCATTTATATTTTTTAAAATATAGTCTGCAATTTTGACTCTGGCCACTAATACCTAATAGACTGACACTTGCCAATTCTGTATGGGTTTTCAGCTTATTTACATCACCAGCATTATTAACAATAGAAGATAATCCCTCTGTAGATAACACCATTGACCCATCATTACATCACTACTGATAAGAGGTGATGTCACAGGCCTTCACCTTGCTGAGTCAGCTGCAGACTATTGCTGCCTATGGCCATGATTGTGATGTAAAGTAGATCACTAAATGCTATTAACAGAGGAGAAGCTCAGACAAGATGGCCGCCCTGTAATCACGTACAGAAAATAGAATAAAAAAAATCTACAATCAGAAAATGAAAACAGGTTAGGGCGGGTTCACACCTGTGCCTGGTCTCCGCTTTGTGGGTTTCAGTCTTTAGCCGACACAAGACGGAACCCCGGCAGTCAGTGTCCGCCTGTGAGCATCTTCTGGTCTCCGCGGCAAAACCGTTTTTTAACTGCACACAAAGTCCAGCATGTCCGACTTTGCGTCCGGTTAAAAAACCCAAAAAACGGATTCGCTACGGAGACCAGAAGACGCTCACAGGCGGACATTGACTGCCGGGGTTCCGTCTCCTGTCCAGTTTCTCGGGCAGAAGATGGAAACTGAAAGCGCAGAGACCGGGCGCAGGTGTGAACCCGCCCTTAGAGACAAAGTGGGAGATTTCACTATCTGATTTTAATAAGGGCTCGTTCACATCTGCGCCCGGTCTCCGTTTCCTGCCCGAAACTAGGCAGAAAACGGAGACTTGCCGGCATTTTTCAAACCCATTCATTTGTCCGGCCTTGAGTGCGCGTGAGCTTTATGCGCTCCGCTGCAAAACCATTTTTTTTTTTTAACCGGACTTTGTGTCTGGTTTAAAAAAAAATGGTTTCGCCGCGGAGAGCCAAAGCACTCACGGTCGGTCTCGGCATGACAAGTTTGCATGCAGAAGACGGAAACTGAAAGCGGAGACCCGAACGCCGGTGTGAACCCAGCGTAAATAAAAAGATGGTGACACATTCCCTTTAAGGATGTGGCCTTGTATTGGCAGCAATTTTTTTCTTCCACTTGTTATTTTTTTTTAATGGTCAGAACAAAAAGGGAGATATATGGAAACTGTCATCAAGTAGGTTACCTGTTGCTGAAAGTGATCACGTTGATGTATCACTACTGCTGATAGTAAGGAGGAGCAGCAGCATAGTCCTGATGTGGATTGGGATTAGACACCCGCTACTCTCCTGCTGGGAGTTGTAGTGTCACAGCAGCCGGACATTCACATGTTGGAGACCAATGATATATGGACATGTAGAAGGAAGGCAAAGGGGAATGACAGGCCCAAATGAATGCCTAATATTGAAAGGTGATGCCTCCTACAGGATAAAGCATACTTGTACAGACTCTGTATGGGACAGGACACTAACCTGACAAGGTCGGTCATGCAGGAGCCCACCACCACCACCTGGGGACTCGCCGGATCCATCGCGCTGCGGCAGGAACTGAGGGTAGAAGAAGATCAAAGGGAATAATCAGTAAACAGCCAGACGGCCGGTGCAAAGGTCACCGCCAAGTAACCGCAGCTACTGTGTGTGACTGCAGGGTAGCAACAGCTGTACTGGATATCTGGGCCCCATAATCTTGCACCTCACACGTTATCTGACAGAATATAAATGCTTTAAGCTGATATGGGCCCAGCTGACCTTCAGGGCCCCTGTGCGGCTGCACATCTTGCACATAGGTCTACCTTGTATACACAGCACAGAAATGACACTACATCAGATTGACAGTATTGCTGTGGAGGACAAGAAAATTGCCGGCCCCATATAAAGGGGCCCAGACTCCCAACATCCTACTGAGATATATATATAATATAGTATAGACCCATAATACTGCGGTGACGCAGGGATGCCAGGTATCACAGATCAATATAATGCGCGGAGTTCAGGTAATACGGACTTGGAAATCCAGACTACACACAGACTGGATATTCTAGTCTGGATTTGTCTGTGTGCTCGGAGCCCTACATGTGTCCCAGGATGTCGCTTATTGATGGCTATTGAGTAGGAGAAGTTAGCTACTGCGTCCCTCGCTGAGGTCACCAGTGGACTACACTTCCCAGCATGGCTTCCTAGTCACCCTGTATCTGGTATCTTTATGGACTATACACAAGAGCTGCCAGAACCAGAGGGCTGTGGACAACACTGTGCCACCAATTGTCTAAGGGGCATCCCAGTTTTCACCCTTTAACCCATTGTGGACTGGTGTATTGACTTTCTAGGTCAGATGTGGGTGCCCAGCTGTGTCCAAATGCCGGGTATGGCAAACCACTGATTGGGTATGTTTGACCTCTTCGATGCCCAAGTCAATAGCGACTATGGCATGTATGGTGATTCGGAGAGAGGGCGCTCCCTCCTATAGGTATTGGCACTCCTGCGAACTAGATTGCAGGGGGCCTTGGTTATTACATGGCACCAGAGGCCCAAAGAAGAACCCCCCAGGGGTGCAAATCAAATCGGCTTTATTGGCACGTCCGAATAGATATTTGGCATTGCCAAAGCTAGTCCAGGGGGAGAGTATGGGGGGGGGTGTTTGATTTGGGGTATAACAGTCCGCGGAGTCTCATCTTCCTCTTAGTTGGTGACAGCTGAATGGGGGGGGTGATTCGGGGTATAACAGTCCGTGGGGTCTCATCTTCCTCTTGTTTGGTTACAGCTGGACACGTATTGGGCAGGGTACTATTGGGCACTATAATCCGATTAGGCCTAACAAAATGAGCTGTAAAGGAAATCAAAAACGGATAGGCAAAATAATACACAAGACATAGGTGGGGCAATGCATTATAAAAGTGATCAAGATCCCAATGTAAATTCCTCTACCAGGGAAAAAACAATAAAAATGAAGTTTTTGTTTTTAATAAGTAAAACACAAGAAAATCCTAACACACGACTCCTCCATCTCAAAATGTT